>NW_020538040.1:126702199-126729508 GCF_003426905.1 Ctenocephalides felis
TTGCTGGAACTTTCCGTACTGTAACTAATTAAATCTTGGCACATAATCGAAAAAAATTACACAAAATGTGTACACATTATTAAAATATCTGATAATTTAATGTACATATGTCCAATTGAGAGTCCATAACCGCTGAACCTGCCTTCCCGAAAATTTAATCAGTTCTTCATCTTGTCAATACAAGTAAAATACTTTTTGAATTATGTTTTTGATGTTCCAGAAATCGTCGACAAGAATTTGTATCCGCACACACACACATACAAACACACGCACACATTCATTTTTTCTAAGGTATGCCAAGTTGATCAAAAAACTTTGAAACATAAAACTATATAAACATTTTCATTTTCGATTGTTTTGCAATTATTATAACTTACCCTACGGGAAGTTAATAATGTACTATTTTCGATTCAATTTGGCACGTGGTCAGTTAAAAAAAGCTGTATAAAATATAACTTACTATATATCACTATTTGATACCAAACAATATTTGAAAATAATTATTTTGCATATTCTAGTAACTCACTGCATAATTTTAATAGCTTTCCGTATGAAAAGTTATAGTAATCGCAAAACCAAAAATGATTTTTTTAAACATCTTTACGTTTTAAAGCCTTCTGAACACTTTGGCATGCCTTCTGGCGAAAAAATTAATCTATGTGTGTGTGTATGTACGTGCGGATACAATTTTTTGTCAACGATTTCGAAAACACTAATCAAACCGATTTAAATAATTCATTCATTCGATTGCTACTGATAAGGAGACATGGTGATTAATTTTTGACAGACAGCTCCAGCCGGTTCGAAGATCGGGCAAAAAGTTCCAAAAATGATATTTCAGGTTATGAGAGAACGAAGCGTCCGATTCAATAATTCATAAAGCATTTTTAAATATAAAACATTTATCATGACAAAATTAAAAACTGATTAAATTTTTGTGAAGACAGGTCTAGTGGTCATGAAGAGGCGGCGTTTGCGCGCTTCGATATTTTGCTACGCAGCTGACGCAGCGCGGTTGCTTTAAAAAAAGGTCAACATTTCCAAAATATAACTAGTGGGGCACATGGCATCGTGCCTTAAGGCAAATTTCTGGAACTTCCCGTACCAAAAATTATTTTTTTTTAAAAAGATTAACATTTTTGAAAAAAAATTACTCTGAAAAATTAGATTTTTGAGAAAATATAGATTTTTGACAAAAATGTACTTTTTTTGAAAAAAAAGACTTTTTGAAGAAAAGTGTATTTTGAAATATTTTGGAAATTCTGAACTTTTTTTTAAAGCAATCGTACTACTTTAACTGCATAGAGACGAAATATCAAAAGCGCGTAAGCGCCGCGCCGCCGTCTAACGGATAAGCATTGATACGGAACCTATAGGAATGTAAACAAAATTTATACTTATTGTTAAAATCTCTATAAAATATCTGATAATTTGATATGCATATGTCTAATGATCATTTTTGACCGCCAGATGGCATTTTTTAACTTTTTTTACTAGATCTCTGAAACCGCTAGACATGCCTTCATAAAAATTTGATTAGTTTTTCATCTTGTTAATACAAGTAAAATGCTTTTTGAATTATTCAAATCGGACACTCCGTTCTCTTAAAAACTAAATTACCGTTTTTGGCATTTTTTGCCCCATATCTTCGGGACGGCTAGATCTTCCTTTACCAAAAACTAATCACCAAGTCCCCTTATCATTGCAAATCGAATGTTTTTAAATTATTCAAATTGCTTCATCCGTGCTCCCAAAATCGTGGACAAAAATTTGTTTCCGAACAAACACACACACGCACACATACATCCATTTTTTCTAAGGTATGCCAAAATATTCCAGCAATTTGCTTTAAGGCACGATGCCATGCAATACTAGTCGTTCATAATAATTGCCCTGGAAATTAATTATTAATTGAACAATTAATTACAATCGTCAATTAATTACGTCTAAGTCAATGAGCAGTTGTATATTTTCTAATTATGTTTTTGCTTAAGCTTTAATTTACCGAATGGCTATTTACTAATAAAGAATTTTTATAAAACAAAATGAAAATAACTAAACGAATTTTCAATAAAACGGCTTACACAAAGAACTTTTAAATTAGGTACTGTATATGACGTATTATTATCAAACGAATATACTGAAACGAGTATTGCGGAAAAAATATAGAAATTCTTAAAATGAGTATTCTTTATAGGGAAAGAGATTTTTCTCTTTACCAGCAGTCGCCTGGGGTATTAAACGTATGTACTGTGCATTTTATCACAGAGAATACGTATGTAATAAAAAAATATAAAACAGAAAAACAAGTTGTCTTATTCAAAAAGTAATTTTCTTAGAATGCTCAGTAGACGCACAAGGACTTAAGTATATAAATCCGATTTACTTTTAAATTATGCGCAGTTATTGAAAAATTTTGCCTCGGCAATTCGGGAATTGTGACGCAAATTATATTAATTTGCTTGTATTTGTTGATTTATTTCACACGCATATATATATATATATATATATATATATATATTATACATATAGGTAATATATATATATATATATATATATATATATATATATATGTAAAAAAGTCGCATAAGAACATAGGATTTTCGGATACTAGGAATCAACATAAAATACTTCGCCGAAAAAGCCATATCTCTAAAATGAATTCTGATGTCTCGTGCATTGACCCAAAGATTTGATCAAATTATGAAACCCTATTTTGGCTCATTCAGACCATATATTTCGTTTCTACGTAGCTAACGTATTGCGAATGCTTTGAAAATAGTTCAAAATTTCCAAAATATAAAAAATTCTAAATTATAAAAAAACTAATTTTTCAAAAGGATTAATTGTTTTCATAAATTTTAAAAATCTCAAAAATCTATTTTTTTTCAAAGTTCTAAAAAAAAATTGATCTTGTTTTTTAATTTTTGGTACGGGAAGCTCCAGGAATTTGCCTTAAGACACGATGCCATGCTCCACTAGTTAACTTCCCGTAGGGTAAGTTATAGTAATCGCAAAAAAATCGAAAATGAAAATTTTTATATATCTTTACGTTTCAGAGGTTTCTGAATATTTTGGCATACCTTAGAAAAAATGGATGTATGTGTGTGTGTGTGTGTGTGTGTGTGTGTGTGTGTGCGTAGTATGTATGTGTGTGCGGATACAAATTTTCGTCGACGATTTCGGGAACACGGATGATTTGAATAATTTAAAAAGCATTCGATCCGTATTGATAAGGAGACGTGCTGATTAGTTTTTGGCGGAGGTAGGTCTGTCCGTTCCGAAGATATGGGGCAAAAAGTGCCAAAAACGGTACCTCAGTTTTTAATAGAACGGAGCGTCCGATTTTAATAATTCAAAAAACATTTTACTTGTATTGACAAGATGAAGATTTGATCAATTTTTATAAGGGCAGGTTTAGCGGTTTCGGAGATATAACGAAAAAAGTAAAAAAAAATGCCATTTGGCGGTCAAAAATGATCATTAGACATATGCACATCAAATTATCAGATATTTTATAGAGATTTTAATAAGAAGTATGAATTTTGTTTACATTCCTATGGGTTCCGTACCAATGTTTACCCGTTAGACAGCGACGCGGCGCTTACGCGCTTTATATTTTGTTTCTACGCATTTAAAGCAGTACGATCGCTTTGAAAAAAAGTTCAGATCTTCCAACATATGCCAAAATAAAGAAAACATTTTTTTCAAAAAAAAAAGAGATTTAAAAAAAAAATTAATTTTTTTTTTTCAAAAACAGTAATTTTTTGTCAAATTTATAGTTTCTCAAAAATCTTATTTTTTCGAAGTAATTTTTTTTTCAAAAGTATTAATCGTTTTTAAAAAAAATAATAATTTTTGGTACGGAAAGTTCCAGCAATTTGCCTTAAGGCACGATGCCCTAATTGCCTTAAGACAGAATTCCACTTATTTTATTTATTATTGAAAATAAACACTTTATATATAAAAATGTAATTATATATAATTTTATATCAGATATAGACAAACCAATAAAATAGTAAAACAATTAAAATTGATATTGAATGATAGTATTCATAGTTGTTTTCGTCGTAACAAAAGTTAAAATTAGTGGGACGCATGGCCTTAAGGCAAATTGCTGGAACTTCTCGTACCAAAATTAATTTTTTTAAAAAAGATTAAATTTGTTTAAACTTTAAAAAAATTAGATTTTTTAGAAATTATACATTTTTGAAAGAAAATGACTTTTGTGGAATAACTAGTGGGGCGCATGGCATCGTGCCTTATGGCAAATTGCTGGAACTTGACGTACAAAAAATTATTAATTTTTAAAAAGATTAACATTTTTGAAAAAAAATTAATTTGAAAAAAATAGATTTTTAAGAAACTATAAATTTTTGACAAAAATTTACTTTATTTGAAAAAAAAGACTTCGAAAAAAATGTTTTATTTTAAAATATTTTGGAATATCTGAACTTTTGTCAAAGCAATCGTACTGCTTTATCGTACTGCATAGAGACGAAAATATTGAAGCGCGTAAGCGCCGTGTCGCCGTTTAACGGTTAAATATTGGTATGGAACCGATAGGAATGTAAACAAAATTTATACTTATTGTTAAAATCTCTATAAAATATCTGATATTTTGATGTGCGACTTCCAGTAGGGCAAGTTATAGTAATCGCAAAAAATCGAAAATGGGCGTTAAAACATGTATCTACTAAAATGAAACCGTTAGTAAGAAATTTTGAAAGACATTAATATTCTCATGTAGTTGATGACATAAGTTATAAAAAATGTCCGCAATATGAGTCGGTGCCAAATAAATTACAATTCAGAAACATGAATTTCAGCAGGTAATATATTTCCCATGATTAGAGCTCCGACCGTGCGTGCGGAGCTGGCACCATGCAGGTATAATGCGAAAGCCAAGCATAATACGAAAATAAGCCATCAAGTTCACTATATTACATAGTTACTCTGTGCAATTAATTATATTCGTGATAACGCCGACTAAAATAACTAGAACAAGGACCCTCATTAACGTTCAAAGCAAATCCTGACGTTTTGTTTATGACAGAGAGTAAACAATACACAAATCATGACGAAGTCTGGGAAGCACGATTTCATCGGACGACTACGTGGGCAAACGAACTTGTCGTATATGCAAACATTCATGGAAACACATGTTTATTTATACACGATTAAAGTTCAAAATGAATCACTTTCAGTAAAAATACTTTATTTGTTTCGAATAATAAAATGTATGCTAAGGAAAATCAAAACCGAATAAATTATGGATGTAGTGCAACGGATCTAAAACTTTTCTTAAGTCTATGAATATATTCACAAAAGTTTCTTTTTAATCTTTTCAACAGTAAATTTGTAGTATTTTTATTATGTGCTTTAACGACGTTTAACTTCAGGTAGCCTAATAGTTGGAACTTTCTCCTTCCAAATAGAAGGTTTCTGGTTCCTTTTGATATCGCCTCGGACAGCCTGATGTCAATCAATAAAGACCTTGATTTTATTTAAAATTGTAGATAGCGATATGTTGTAAAGGCAATCTAATCATAAAATAACAATAACTCACAATACGGGAAGTTAATAATAAAATAGAGATCGGTCAACCTTAGGGTTACCTTCTAAAAAGTCACGTAGTTAAGAAAAAAATTCACAGCAGCTTATGAAAACTCTTAAATTCTGATTGCCGTTAAAATATGAAAAGAATGCGTGAAAGGTTTACACGCGATTGAAGTAAAACCTGTTTGCTACTGTACAAGTTAGCATTTAAGTAAAAATAATTACTTCATATAAGAATTTTTTAATAATGTTTATTAGTAATATGGTAACACTCGTGATGCACACATTTATTAGTGTCAACCTGTCAACCATTATACACATTTATATAATGATATATTATAAATTATATATTTATAATAGCATTTAAAATGTGTATAATATTTAAAAATAACTAGTGGGGTGCATGGCATCGTGCCTTAAGGCAAATTGCTGTATCTTCTCGTACCAAAAGTTATTTTTTTTAAAAAAGAATAACATTTTTTAAATAATTTTACTTTGAAAAAATTAGAGTTTTGAGAAACTATAAATTTTTGAATTTTTGGGAGAAAAGACGTATTGAAAAAAAAAGTTTTCTTTGTTTAGATCAGTTGTTCATCTTGTCAATGCAAGTAAAATGTTTTTTGAATGATTAAAATCGGACACTCCGTTCTCTTAATAACTGAGTTACTGTTTGTGGCTCTTTTTGCCCCGTATCTTTGAAATGGCTAGACCTGTCTAGGCAAAAAACTAATCAGCACGTGTCCTTATTAATAAAAATCGAATGTTTTTTGAATAATTGAAATCGGTTGAACCGTGTTCCCGAAATCGTCAACCAAAATTTGTATCCGCACACACACACACACACATAAATACATTTTTTCAAGGTATGTGAAAATGTTCAGAGACCTCTGAAACGTGAAGATATATAAAAAAAAATCGTTTTTTTTGCTTATTATTATCCTGCAGGAAGTTAATAATATAATTAAAGTCATGTTTCAACTATGACATGATAGGTTTGTCATTGTAATTTAGAAATGAACTTTCATTAGAGAAATGAAGTAATTGCTAATTAATAAATTTTATAATATTTGTTCACACCGTGGATTATATTAAACAACGCTTAAACTTCATCACATTCACTCATCATGTAAATGTGTTTGAAATGTAATTAAAATTAACATACATTCATTGACTGGTTATATTTTTTTTACTTTTTCGCTGGCGATATGATCTCATTCTTTGAACAGCTGTAATATCTGTCTTGCCTAAAAAATATTTTCCATTTTAATAACTTCAAAGATTTATAGAAACTACGAATAATATAGAAATAATTTCCAATCAATAAACTTCCTAATCAATAATCTTATTAATCAATATTGTCAAGGAACAGGGTAAAATATTGTTCTGATTAGGGCATTTTGCATTGAATCAAGATTTGTACTACGATGTAACTTTAAAACGTTTATTTATCTATGCCTATGATATCTATGATTTCCTTGTCGATATCGGTACGCACACAACGTTGAAGCCGGTACACATACAACGATAGATCTCTATTCACATACGCGGCGACTAATCACAACCCACCCGTATAGAAATGATATCATCGAGAGCGAATGACAAATCATTGGCACTCGACTCTTATCTTAACTTATCTGCCGTAACGCACTTCCGTTGCATTTGTACGGATTCACACCCTGGTCGCGCCTGAAGAAGTTGTACCTCAAAAACTGTAACAATAACTTATTTTTATGTATGTAGTATAATAATGTGAGTGATTACATTTAATTGCGTGTATATAAATAAAATAAATATTTTCCAAGAATAAAAACCGCTATAAAAGAAAAATAGTAGGAAGCTAAAGCGTTAATAACATTAATTTATAGGACTGCAGTTGCGTGCGAGCTGCGAGACTGCGAGCTGAATCGTTTAAGATAGAACTCCATTGTGCAATTGGACTCCAGTCGCAGTTCATCACGTGAAGCCAGGCGACGAGCGCGGGAACCGAGTGCGCTTCACGGCTGCACTTAGGAACACTGAATTAAGAAAAACCACTTCGTTTTAGAGCAGGGCTGGCAAACATCCGACAGAGAGCAGGGCTAAATAAATCGGATATACGAAACGCGTGAGGAATTTATGCAGAGCATATTGAAAAGTTCAAAATCTATGTTTTGTGCGAAGCCATCATGAGTGGTTTTGTTAAAGGAGTCCTACAAAAATATTCATGAAATTTTACACATACATTATAATTAATGGAGTTTAGTAAGATACGGAAATTTGATATGGAAACAAAAAATAATTGAATAAAAAACAAGAAGGTATAATTGCAATATATTGTAGCTATCGTAAAACACAATAAAAAACACTCAGTTTTCGGAGACTTGATTATCGAAGATGTATGTAATTATTGTAATTTTTGAAATAAAGCTTTTTTACGCGCGACTATGGAGAACCTCAGCAAAATTCGAACGGAAATGCGTTACGCCACGAATACAGATTCGCCATTGACCATCGATATAGTCATTCGAAACGAGTTGATATGATTGACCGAACTGTCAAGTTCCGTGATATTATTCATTCTATACTCGCGTAACGTCAAATGTTAATGTGGCTTACGAAACGTTAAATGTCAATAAACGTTTGAGGTTATGGTGTCGAAATCTAAATTTAATCAAAATCAAAAGCATAACACTTTGTCATTTACCATAACAATTCAAATATCTAAAAATGTAGTGCAATTTAAGAAATGTAAGTTTGTATTTTATTATTCACAACATTTTTATTGCCATCGAAAATATTTTCATAGGCAAGACAAATTCCTCAGCAGTATATTCAATATTTCAGATATGTATATTGCTTGCCATTTAGCTGATCAAGAAGTTCAAGTTTAGTTTTTTTTTTTACAATGCTCGAATCTCAAGGTAAGCTATTCAAATATATTCGCCGAAATAAGATATGAAGACAATAAAACTCATAATCAAAAGACTATATACTGCATTATTTCCAGTTATCATTATTAATAGATTGTTTATTATTTCTAAAAAGAACGACAAAAATAAAATGGGTAACCTATTCTAAAATCTTGAAGTTAAAAAGTGGAAATTAAAAATCAAAACAAAAATAATATTAAAAAAACTTATAAAATAAAATACATAAATATAAATATACGTAAAAAGTAGCACAGAATACAGTACAAAAAAGATCATTTTGGAAACCGCAGCAAATCGCTTGGCTATTCTCTTTTTATTCTTGTTATTTGTTGTGCTTATTGAATTGATTTAATTTTAGAATTTATTTGCGTTGAAAGTTGAGCTTCTACTTCTCATAACTAAACGTTGCGGCTATTGCGGGTATTTTTAGATTGTTGTGGATCATTAGGTTGGTCATAAACTAGCAAATTATCTTAGGGCATTGTTTTGAGATATTTTGATAATATGATTTTTACTCTTAATGACACCATAGCTCTATGCCGTACGTCCATATTCAAATTATGATTCCTTCATATATTAAGACCATATTTTCTGAAAGGAAAGTTTGAACGATCTTCCTATGAGCCAGTATAATTCCTTTAATTGTTATAAAATAATAATCCAAAAGTCTTATTTAATTAACTTATATTTATAAATCATAGGTAAAGTGTGCAAATCGACAACCGTGTGTAAACTATTCACTTCCACTTAAAAATATAGGTCCAAAATTTGTTCCCAACTTAAAATAGTCCCTTTGTGGCTTATTTCTTGCAAAGAATAAACTATACCCAGTGAGTTATATCATGTAATTTTGCAAAAAATGATAAAACGCAATATTTAGTCATATATATAAATGAGTTATAACTTTACAAAATTTCAATTCTAGTACTAAAACATCTGGCCCCATACATTCAGAGTTTTCTATTTATGCTTAATATAGATCTCTGATGTATTGGACTTCTTAGGAAATATCCGGATTTATACTATTTTATGATCATTACGTGAGCGAAAGAGTTTTTATGTTATGAAGATACAAGTTGCAGTGAAAGTGCAGTTGTATTACAAAACATACGAGAATGTGTAAACATTTTTTCACTACTTTTCAAAAAGTAGAGTAGACCGGGTAAAGTTGTCACTTGCAACTTTATATTTAATCGGCAATAAAGTTGTTATTTAATCAGCTAGCTGGGACAAAAGTAAATTAAATGCTAATTTAAGCAATTTGTCTATGAGAAAGTTGTAAAATACTGTCCTTCAACACAATGCATTAGTCATAAAATAAAACCATACAAGAAAAGGCCGAGCGTCACAACCATCCTGAGGCTGTGGACAAATTTCCACTTGAAGTTATAGATCTGAAATATAATCGCAAATAAAAAATCGCCTTTTTCGGGCTCAATTTTATTTTAGTTAGCATTATTAGATATACTTATCTAATATATGGTATGTAATAATAGTGAAGAAGTGTGGTTAACCACTGAGTTGCCCAAGTACCAGATTATGAATGAAAGTTAGCAAACACAGCTCAAAGAACACATAGTTTTGATCACTGGTAGAAAAATTAATACCTAAAATACCTATTATTTAGTATAACCCGTCAGGATTTATAGTGTATATATAATATTCATCTATATATGATATACATCAACCCATACATTTCATACAAAATGTTTCTAATAAAGTTATCACTCGTGTGCTTCAGGTCATAATACATCACAACTTTGATAACAAATGTCATGAATACGTAATAATTTAATACGTTATTCGACATAAAGTTTTGGGTCGGAACAAATTAGTTAATTGTTGCGTATCATATTGTCGAGGTGTATTAATATTGTTATTACTAATATATATATATATATATATATATATATATATATATATATAATATGTGTGTGTGCTTGTTCGAAGTGAAATCAATGATACAACTAAAATTAATGTTTTTACTTATTATAGGAGCAAACAATCTCGAGTAACCATGACTAAATTCATTATAAATACATTCTTGATTTTGTTGTTATGTATTCAATTCCTTTCGATTAAATGTGATAACGAAGAGAACACGTTTGAATGCCACCAAATTACCAAAGAGACTACTGCAGACAAAGGTAATCATATCCAAATATTAAGTCATAAACCATAATTAATAAGCAATTTATTTAAATGTTTGCAAAGTATTAAAAAATATATTAGAACTTTTAGTTAAATTTATACAGCACTTCACGTTTTTATATTCTGAATCCGATAATTCAACTACCATTCAAAATCAATATTGTCAATAATTATAATTTTAACGATTTCGGAAGCATAATAAACATTTATACCTAATATAAAAAACGTATATTCTGTAACATGATTCCAATTTATCATAAAAAATACAATTCGAGATTTTCAAATAAAAAACAAATAGTGCTGTTTCAGTAAATTTAATAATTAAAATTAATGGTGATTTAATTTGATGCGGATAAATATAAAAAATATGATTTATATGAATTAATTTATAGGTAACTTTATTTGATGTAGAAAACATTTCAGGTCTTCATTTCACACATCTTCAAAGAGTTTGTAAATTTTGAATAATATTTTCATTCAAAGATTTGGTATGTCCATTTCATAATTACTCTCAATGTCTATTGATTTTTATTTAATTTATTGTTTTTGCAAAAATGTTTGTTTATACAGTCATCCATCCAGTCATTCAAAAGGAAAACTAACTCTGTTTCAGAAATTTGTTTACGTTTACATAATATATATATATATATATATATATATATATATATATATATATTAAAAGTTTCTTGTATTTGTTATTAATATACGTCATAAAGAAAATTCTTGCGCCATCAGTATAGTATTCGAACTCAATATACTCAATTATTGACACATAAAAATATTTATAAACCACTTAACCTCTAATTAATTCCATGTGGGCTTTTTTTTTAATATTTATTCATCATGGAATCAAGATTAATTTTGCAGCAAAATATTTATTTAATTGGTGATGTTGAAACTCGAATTATTATCTTGATTCAATAATGAATAAACATATAGAACAGCCCACATGGATTTAATTAGAGGTTAAGTGGTTTATAAATATATTTATAAATATACAGATGACGCAAGAATTTACTTAATAACGTATGTGAATAACAAACACAAGAAACTTTTAATTCGCGTGCGCTTTATCTAAATGTTTATATTAAGAGCTAATACTAATAGAGATTTATTTTTTATTAATTTGGAAGCATTGGCGCCCTTGGCTTGGGAGCATAGAAATTCGAAAATGTCCTGGTGAAGAACCCCCTAATATATATATATATATATATATATATATATATATATATTTATATATATACTCGCATACCCTGCCAGACTTTGCTGTGGTTAAAATCCTTCGGGTACAAATTTGAATCGGATGGATAACCAACAGCTCAATTCAATTCTAATAATAAAAATTATCTTACAAATTATGATAATCAAAAAATTACTAAAAATATAAAATTAGAGTTTTTAAAAAAAATTAGCATATTACAAAATTTATCATAAATGAGCAATTGACTCTTACTTATAAATGTTTCATAATCAATAATGTTCAAGTGGGGTAATATATTTTTTATTAATCCATGATTTAACTTTCTAACTATATAATATTTTATCATGTTTATGATGAGGTATTTAAGAATGATTTCATTTGGTCACATAATATTGGACATTTGCTATACCTTCAGTGTTTCGATCCTTTTCAAAGTGTCCAGAAATATCTGGTTTTCGACAGAATTAATTCACTGTTGTTTTTGATAGTTGACAGAATTATTTTGAACCAGTAATAATAGAATATTTTCCGAGTATACAATGATATTAGTTGTATAGGACGAATATGGATCACGTTCTGTAGTGTCTGAGTATCTATCAAATGTCTGATTTTTGCTACTTTTCTGTTTCTTGCGACTGTCTAATATTATATGATATATATATTAAACGTAACTTAATTAGTTCAATAATTTTCTAATAATTATTCTTAGTTTCTGGATGTATGTCTGTATGCACAACTTATTTGTTTGCACCTATACATCTCTCACCATCCAAAATATTTCATATATATATATATATATATATATATATATATATATATATATATATATATATATATGAAGTAACTTCAAATTGCGGTATTGCTTATATCGCAATATCAATAGAGCCCACACCATGTAATGACTTCTCAACGTAACCGAAAGTCTAACTTTTAAAGGTTCCGAAGTTGTTAGATGTCTGGAATGGATTCAATTAGATGAAACCGATAATACAATAATCGCCCAGAGGAATTCGCCGCTGCACAGAGCAATCCTGGTGCCAACTTACGAATTGGCCGAGAACTCGCGCGTTAACTGCGTCAATGGTCAGCGACCGGACTCTGCCGGAATTTGCAGGGAGGCGTGGTAAAGGGTAATTGCGGAAATATTATTACTCATTTGGATATTGGTATTGAAAATATAGTGGCGTTTGGAAAAAATCTGTACAGTTTATTTATTTATTTTTTAATAGCCTAATTAAGACGCTATGAAATTAATTAAAAAAATCTTTTAAAAAAATCTTATACACATTAACCCTCTATCGGTTGGATATTTATTTACCTTCGAACGGTCGAAGTAGCCTGGCTAGACCACACATTTTTTCGTCCTGATTTTTTTTTATTGATCGCCAGCTAATGAAATTTTCGGAAAAGTCCAGAAATTTCAAATCGATAGGATTACTAAAAGTATTTTTTTTAGAAATTTAAGTCGAAAAAAGTCTGGCTAGACCACTCCGACCGACAAAGGGTTAAAAAATAATAATATAACAAATGTTTAGAAAAACATGTTCTATAAAAAGCGCGTCAAAATTTATTTCTTTAATCAACCTTATACACTTGTAAATATATAACTTTAAAAACATGTTTATTAAATTCATGCAGGTCCATATTTTGTTAAGGCAGATAAATAACTAATTATTAACTTACCGCAAGGTAAGTTATAGTAATCGCAAAAAATAAAAAATGAGAATTTCTATATCTTTGCGTTTCAAAGGTTTCTGAATATTTTGGCATACCTTAGGAAAAATGGATGCATGTGTGCATGTGTATGTGTGCGTATCAACCAATTTGAATAATTCAAAAAATATTTGAATCGTATTTATGGGGAGACGTGCTGATTAGTTTTTGACAAAGGCAGGTCCAGCCGTTACAGAAATACAGGGTAAAAAAACAAAAGTTGTAATTCAGTTTTTGAGATAACGGAGCGTCTGATTAATGATTAACTTAATTTACATTTAATTTTTAATGACAAAATGAAGGACTGATTAAATTTTTGGGAAGGCAAGTCTGGCGGTTTCGGAAACGGCTAATCCAATACGTAAGAAATTTTCAAAAAAATTTAAAGCTTTTTTAGA
Organism: Ctenocephalides felis; assembly: GCF_003426905.1. Lineage (NCBI taxonomy): Eukaryota > Metazoa > Arthropoda > Insecta > Siphonaptera > Pulicidae > Ctenocephalides > Ctenocephalides felis. The sequence goes on from NW_020538040.1 coordinate 126,716,131, forward strand.
AATTTCCAGCAATTTGCCTTAAGGTACGATTTATATATTGACACGGAAGTACTTTAATGTAAATAATGTACAATAATTCGTCAAGGAGATAGGGTAGAGCGCGATGCACAAAGGTTCAATTAAACTTTAAGTAATTTTCACACGTATCAAATAAACAACTATCATACTATGTTCAGTAAAATTTATAATTTATTTCTAATTATAATAATGTGTTTATTTACAATTTTGCAACCCCTCTCTTCACTTTATAGTCGAGGTAAACAGATCCAATTTCTTATTTTTAATAAGAGATTTCTCGAAACAATAGCTTCAAATATTCAACCAATGCAAATGCAAAAACCACTTTGAAAAAAGGGGCCATTTTTACATATTTTCAATGATATCGCGGCTAAATGATGAGCTACGTATTTTTAAATTTGGTATTTCGAATTTTCTCGAAAATACATATAAAATGGCATCAAAATCATTTGAATACCAGGGTGGGGCCAATTCTGTATGGAAACACGATCAGACCCTTTCATGGGCACAGTTTTTAAAAAAAGTAACGCTGTGAGTTGCCTTGATCTAGTATTTTATCACTAATATTCGTTAGTAGAGTTGGAATAACTTTTAATTTACTTTATTTCTTGAAAATTTGCTCTCCTTAACTGTAAATACATGTCCTCACATCTTTGCCAGTGTAAATGTTCAGTTGGTCTTTGTTACTCCACCCTACTTATAAAACAATCAAATAACTCATGTTAAAAATCATATTAAGGTCTTATAAACTAAACAACAGTGCTCACAATCAAAAAAAAAACTAACAACAAAGAAAATACTTTTGTGATAGATTTTTAATTGTTATGGTTCAAGATGATTGCTGGTTATATATATTTCACCCACTACTTTCAAATATTGTTATCAAAATTTCCTAACTTGACATATTTTTTGAGATATTGACATCGATCTAGCCTATTTGTGAAGAAGTGTTCTTGCCAGAAAGTCTTTTTTTTCTATATTAGAATATTTAGAGGACAAATAAATAATTTTCTTTATTAGGAAAAGAAATTTTCAATTTTTTAAGTAACTGAAGAAAGAAAATTTTTGCAAAAACCGTATTTTTTAAAAATTCTTGATATGAAAATTACAAAAACTATTCCTATGAATATAAAAAAAAAAGAAAAATAATTCAAGAAATTATACCAAATAATACACCATTGTCGTTTCATTTTCCATAACTTGATTTCTCTATATCCTAGCAATTTCTTTATCATTTATGTGTAAAAAATCAACTTATATACTTTTATTATTAAAAAAAAGGTTCAAAACTGATTGATGTTTATAATAAGTGATTCATATAAGTATAAGTCATTTTTAAATCACCGTAATCACCATAATCAAACTTATATAAAAAGCCAACATTAATTTGGTTTGTCAAATAATATGAATATACCAGTATTAAAATTACAAAAATAATCGTTCATGAGGTTTCTACACAATATATTTAAACATGTTATAATATTTATTTGTGACTTATTTTTCTTTTAATTATAATATCATTCTATCAATATTGTAATGCAGAAATAGAATAAACTTACTGATTTATATAAGTATGAATTATACAATTATATATATATATATATATATATATATATATATATACATAATACGTTAAATGGATTAATTAAATAGTTGTTTCAGGGGCAGTGAATTAATTAGGTGTTCTATATACGTTTATGTTCATATTTAACGATCATATGCAAAGCAATGAAAATTAATCACATTAATTAATGTGGTCATAATTTAAAACAAGATGTATTGATATCGACATATCTGTTCTAAAATTTAATATATCACGCTATTCTGGAATTACGTTCGTTTCAATTTTAGTTTTTAAATTGAAGAGTTGAATGATGTAAAAATCGTATGCCATACTTTTTGTTCTTTATAAAAATTGTTTTATAAATAAAAATTACTAATGTTAATAAATTGGTTGAAATGAGATTTCTATTAAAATATTTAACTAAACATATAGCATAAAGATATAAAATAGTTCATTTCTAGAAAAGTGTGAATAGAAAACGAATTTAAATTAAATGCAGTAATTTCCAAATAATTAACTTCCCGTAGGGTAAGTTATAGAAAATGCAAAAAACGAAATAAATTTCACGTTTTAAATGTTTCTGGCATACCTAAGAAAAAATGGATGTAAGTGTGAGTGTGTTTTTGCGTTTGTATGTGCGGATACAATTTTTGAAGGCAATTTTGGGAGTGTTTTTTTATATAATTATTCGATTTCTATTGGTGAGAAGCCATGCTAATTTGTTTTTGGCAAAGAAAGGTCCAGCCGTTTCAATGATACGGGGCAAAAAGTGCCTTTAGTAGTAATTCAGTTGTAGGGATAATTGAGCGTGCGATTTAAATAATTCAAATAATATTTCACTTATATTGACGCAATAAAAAATTGACTAATTTTTTGGAAAGACGGGTCAATAAATGTTTTAAAAAATGCTATTTGGTGGTCAAAAATCATCATTAAACATGTGCATATCGAATTATCAGATATTTTATAGAGATTTTAATAATAAGTACAAATTTTGTTTCTAATGAGCTCCATATCAAGATTTAATTTACTTGATATTTTTGACACTATGGATCTACCGACTTGAATAGTCAAAAAATCTATTTTTTTTTTTCAAAATTTTAAGTTACGGTACGGGGTGCTCCAGCAATTTGCCTTAAGGCCATGCACGAGCCGTTTTAAAACATCTTACAAAAAAGTTCTTTCCACTGTGAATTGTTTGTACTACAATTCTATTATTTTGGCCACAAGATTTGAGATTCTGATTTCTGATATAACAAAGTTCCATCGCCTTCCATATATACACACACATACACCTATATATATTTATATATATATATATATATATATATAAATATTTAGATTATTTGAACATACACTTAATGTTATAACCGCCTCTGGCGTATTCCAGAAATAATTTCTTCGTTTTGTAATTACGAAACGATATATCGACGTGCCGGTTCATCCGAGATTTGATTAAATATCATTAAATAAATAACAACGGTCTTCTAAAAGTAAATTGGATAGAAAATCAAGCGATCTAATCCGAATCCAGACTATATGTTTGGTTTTACTCTCCTTTCAAGTCTATAGCGTCGTCTCTTAGAATTGATACAATTAATCAGAAAGGATTATACTGTGATTCCGTACGAGCTTTACTACTTATACTGGGGTTTGACTTGGAGCAATATCTTCTAAGCAAATACAACTATAAGTTTAACATTAGTAAACACTGAATAGTTATGCACAAATCATTGGATTATCTGCAAGATATTGCACTTAATAATATTTAAGAACGCATACGTCGCTGTGCAATTTAGTATTAAACCAAATGTAATCCGTCGTATATAAGGTTTAAAGTCGATTTAATTGCTTTGTATATCGGTACAAATTTATTAACAAATTCTGAATTTCTGCCTATTGATTTATAAACCGCAACTAATACTCAAGACTCTCACATTCATAAAATAAAAATAATATTAAACGGCAAAGAAAGGTGTTTACTTTTTTTGGAGACTTTGCTTTAAATAAAACACTTTTAATATAATTTGTTATAAATTATGTCTGCTCATCAAATGAAAATAAATATGATCGAAAGATGTTTCAGAGATACAGAGAAAAAAGTGTAAAATGGCAGTTTCTGAGAGAACAAAGCTTATGATTCAAATGATTCAAAAAACATTTTGATCTTGAAGAAACAGTTAATTTTTGGGGAAGACAATTATTTTTTACTTTAAAATTCAAAAATATTTTTTTTTTAATTTCTATTTTTTTATTTTTTATATCAAAAATGATTCAGATTCTAATTTTAATTCCAGATAAAATTCTGAAGTTTACACATATACTTGAAATAAATAATTTTTACTTAGCAATTCAGTTTATATAATTCTTAGAAACATAAAATAAGGTCCTTCATTCTAACTCCGCTTGATCAATGTTTTGTTTGTTTACTTTTCTTAAATAAATGTAGTCGTCCAACTTATAACCTCTTATATTTGTCTATAATATACGAATGATAAAAATTACAGTATTTATAATAATCTATTCAAAAACAGTTGATGTTCCTCGAATATTTCATAACGGTATGGGAAGATTCAACAATTTGCTTTAAGGCACGATGCCATGTACCACTAGTTATTTATTTGTTCCCTTAATTTCTTGGTTATGTAAAACAAAAATTTAAAAATTTTGTTGCTATTTTAAAATTTCAAATTCATGTTTGTTTAATCCATGATAGTTTAATTTGATTAAAATATCAAAAACAAGACTAGAATATTTGTTATTGTTGCAATTACTATTAATTACCTCACGAAAAATAAAATAACATAATACCAGCGAGCATTTTGAGTTGATTCTTTTTCTTTTTAAAATTTTCATTATATTATGAATATTTCAAAATATTTAAAAATGTTTTTTCTTTCATATTCTTTGCGGAATGAAATGTTCATATTCTCGCCGGATGGATTCTATCCATAAACTTCAACTCCCACTTTCAAGAGCAAGTAGTGCTAGATGCATGGAAGTAATCTAAACAAAATAGCTAAAAATAAAACAATATTATTTTTACAACGTTACTTTGTATATATTCCCATCTCCGCGCATTATATATCAAGTAATCCAGAGTTGAAATTCTGGCGAATGCAGGTACGAGCTCCTAGGATCGAGAATTTATTATTTATTCTTTGAAGCAACAGTGAATTTCGTTTTTATGCCAAAGTGTTCCATAAATCTCAGGATTACAAGTTTACTTTGCATTCTGACAAAGAGAAATATTTTTCCAAAGCAAAAACCACTTCGAAGGAGAGAGTGCAAACCAGCATTGTGCATTTGCCGGTAATGGGTTTCTCTGCTAATGAATTCAATATGTACACTTTCGTATAATGTTTGAGAAATTTACTTGCATGTTTTTTTATAGAGAAAACCGAGAGATACTTTAAATCTAATTATAAAATAATTGTACGTGGATATCGTATATATTTTTGATGATAACTTCACTTCTGTCTGCGTTAGCACTATTATAAACAAAGATAATAACAAAAATGTAACTGATATTACGTTCATATCATTTGATTAGTAAATACTAATTTGGCGCTAGATTCCAATATATAATTGAATACATAATTCAAATTAAAATACTTTGAAATTTTCGGTCATGTAATTTCCAATATTTGATCATTTTAGTTAATTATTATAACTGCAGAATTATGAACATAATACCAGAACATTAAAAACTCTATTTGACAGAAGCAACTATTTGTGCTTTTGAAAACAACAATTCAAAAGCACATATCAATTTATATTCTTGTTCTCGTTTTTTATTATAAACGTAATAAACTTATTGTATTATAAAAAATATAAATGATAAATAATTATCGAATTGTATTTTAACAATAAATAAGACATGAAGATAGTAAATTATTGTTGCTTCTGAATGCTATACCAAAAGTTTAAACAAATAATAAATTTCTTTTCAGATAGTACAAATCTAATCAAAGTAAGAATTTGGATTTCAAACGTTTACAATGCAATTTGGTAATATAATACTCATTAACAAATATAAACTACTAAATAACAATTATATATTATAAATATAATAAATTTAAAAAGGCTTTCGAGTACTACAGTGTAGATAATATTTGGATATCAGCCTAAGAAAATTATGCACCCATATTTGATAAAATAATTGATATTAATTGCTCCTAAAAGTATTTGAAATTACTTTAGAGGTCACAAATATATATATATATATATATATGCCAGATGAGATTGTATTCATAGCAATTAATTTCATATTTATATAAAATTTTCATATTGATTATTGATTACCAGTTAAAGTTTCAGCTGGTCCTTTAACCCTAAATTTATACATGTTAGGCTTTTATAGAAGTCATAAAAAATCGATGAACCTAACTTGAAAATAAAAATACACATAATAAAAGAATTAAGAGATATTCTTAAAAAATATATTTAGGTATCATAAACAAAACAACAAAGCTTAGAGTAAAAATAAACTACCAATAAAAAAAAATCCCTATTGCAACGTTATACGAATAAGACATCTTTTGCTACCTACTGATATATTAAGGTTTATGCAAAAACCGACATTTCAGAAAACCGGTTTTCGAATTTTAATTTTGCTAAAAAACCGGTTTTAGCCGGTTTTCGAATTTTATATAGAAAATAAATTTTTGCTCGAATATTCTGTAATTTATGCGCAAATATAGTGTGATTTAATGCAGTATTTGACTGAATTTATTTATTGTTCAATTTCATGGACAGTAAACAAAATTATTTTAATTTTAATTAGTAGAAATAAAAAATAATAGTTTATCTTGTTTAAATAACTTTGAAAATAATTATTGCATCATTTTCACATATAAGAATGAAAATATTTTTACGGAAAGGAATTTTTTAAGGAAAGTTTTCGAATAAATAAAAATAATACATTTTAAAACAAAAAAACATTCATTAAATTAAAAAAAATAGATACATGTTAATACATACTCGTTAATATCAATTTTAGTTTTATAAACAATTAAGCTAAACTCGGGTATTCCCTGTTCCGAGCAATTTTAATTAATTTTAAACATTCTAACAGTTTTTTTGTTTAATGAAATATGATTTTAAAAAACTGAGAACGTCTATCGAATTGCTACTGAAATAGAAATCTCATACTTGCGACCAAATTATGCTTAATTATATTTAAAGCTTGATATAATAATTCTAAGCTTTTTGTTCTTTTATTTGTGGCTTCTAGGGTTTAAAACTCTTTTTTTTTAAGTTTGCGCGGAGAAAGTTACTTCTTCAAGAAGAAGTCACACTGATTTAAACTAAAATATACTCTGGTATAAAAACCTAAATTTATATATACAAAACCTTTCTGGGAACCATTGCAGACTGATAAGATATCAAATGCTATTAAACCAAAATAATTTTAAAAATCAAAACGCTTTCATCTATCTTTTATATTTGGCTATATTTGTCATTTTCCATTTATGCAGTGAAAACCGACTTTTCACTAAAAAACCGGTTTTCGAATTCCATAATTTTCGCCAAAAAACAGGTTTTTAAAACCGATTTTTGAAAACCCTATTAAATATAGTATCGTTAAAAAATTTTATACTTTACTTGTTTTTGAGATAATGGTGATAGACCTTTCTATCCGCGGGCTACCCTCTATGATTTGTTATGTTGATGTAATTGTACTTTCCTAATTAATTGTAAAAAGTCAGTGATTTCTAATAAAATGTGTTTTTTCATTACTTCTTATTCAAAAAGATAAAAATTTCCAATATTTGACGGTCAAATGTATTCCACGGTACATAACGAGAAATTGTCAGTCAAAAGATACAGAACGAGCTCGCGCCCATGGCAATTGCTTCGTTTAATATTTAAATATGCACATAAAGCATATATTAAACTCTGAAACATCTGAGCACGAGACAATTACAAGAGCTTCCAGCTGCTGCACTTACTTTTGGTTATTACAATCGGCCAACAAAAGCTCGCAATGTAAGAAAATAATGTAATATAAACATTCGAGATATTTCGCAGCGACGTCGGTGTCGGTGCTGGTGGCTACGGCGTTAGCCCGGACTACGGCAACAATGAACAACTGGAACAACTGGGGCGAGTTAGCAACGAGCTCGGGCCCTGCTTGAATAATAAAGGTATAAGTATTTAAATGCTCGAACATTTTGTTTGGGCGTAATAGCGTCGCTCGCAATTCTGCCTTTTGTTGATACGATACAACTACGGGTGTCGTTTTCCGGGAACACTGTTTTTGTTAATGTCAAACAGTTTTGCATATGTTATACGAGTACAGTGCGTAACTCAATGCGCTTTGTTAGTGGCAACACATTTTTTTACAGTTGATTTTTATATGAATTATTCTCAATCATTGATTTTTGAACCATAATTACTATTTCAAACAGTAAAGGTTTGCGTTTTCGCCAGAAAATCCGACATGCTAATTTTATGTTATCTCGACGTTAAAAGCCAGTGAAAATCGTCTGAAACAAAAATCGGTTTTGACATTTCAATCGATTTTGAAAATTTAAAAACTAATCCAAACTATTAATTTTTGGTAACAAAAAAATTAAATTCAAAATATTATAGGCCAATGACATGTAGATTAATTTTTTTTATTTTTTTTTTATAATTTTATTTGAACAGCGATCAGAACTTATGGGTTCTATGAGCTGTTGTGATTAATATCTTACAAACTACGTTTGTTTTATTACAGACGGTAACCCAAACAGTTGTCACATCTCTGTACGATAAATTTTTATTACAATCTCTGTAATAGGGCAAGTATGGTGCAACAATGCCGGGTGAGGGCTATTTTTACTTGTAAAGATATTCTATTTATATTTCCAATTGAAAATCGTTGTCACTGTTGCCTGAAAACAGGTTGCCTGCTCGAAGTGGGTATCGAACCCGGGACCTCTGAAACAAGTTCCGTCGCTCTTAACCGCTTACCTACGGGCGAGCCCTCAGATTAATTATAAAAAATAATTAAAGTTTGTTTGGAATATCAAATAGGGTAGAGCGGATCCAATTTGACTTTGAGCAATTACATTGTGAAAACCAAACCAATTATATTACAACAAATTACACAATTGACAACGATCTGACTATGCTCACTAAAACTCCAGCTAATTCATCATCGTTCTGCAGTTTTTCAGAAATTTTGTACATTTACCCCACAAGCAAAGTAAAATGACTGCCAATTTGCAAACAGGTTCAATGTCTTATTTTATAGGTATTTTACGAAATAACGTCAACATTGTTCAATTAATGCAAAATATAAATTCCATGGGTTTATTTTTTACAGAGTAAATACTGTATATAACCTTGACCTGGAACTTTGTCAGAAATAATCATCAGCCTAGTTAAAATAACTATAACTTATTATTGTTAAATAGCTTCTTTAAATTAATTTACTTTTTTATTGTTTACACATTTGTCTGGATAAAGATTCAGTTGGTTCTTTTACCCCACACACGTGTAAGGTTTTATAGAGGTTTTGTAAAAAAACTATTCAATCTAACTTAAAATTAACAATTCATGTTCGAAAACAATTAAGTAAGGTATACCTAGAAATTATATCAAGGTTTCAAAAACTAAACAACAGTACTCACAGCCAAAAAAACTAATAACGAAAGAAAATTTGTTTGTTATAGTTTTTCAAACATTGCCGTTTATCTCCAGATAGCAAAGTAATAGGAATCAAGATGACGGCTGATTCCTTCTCCATATCCAAATATTCTTCAAAAAATTTAACTTTTTTTTGAGATATAGGTGGTAGTTTTTTACCCGCGGAACTTTAAGCTCCGCTCTACCGTAGCCGCGTATGTTTCATGAGCAAAATATTGTACTGTGATCTAAAAAAAATACAATTATTATAGGTTTGCACATTATTAAGTTTTTATTGTAAGCAGTAATCTTATCTTCATCAACAATTTTATCTCATTCGAGTTCTCATTATTTAAGTCGATTATTTAAAGATATCCGGAAGTTAATAAACCCTGCCTTAAGAAAAAATGCCCCTTCCACCTAGTTTAAATTTTTTACAGTCATATTTCTCATAGGATTGACATTTGATGGTAGATGAATGGAAATTTAAAATTGAGCCACTAGATGAGTAAGTTGTTTAATTATAAATTCATCATAAAATTTTTCATTTCAGTATCAAACAATTATTATTAAATATAGTTTATTATTTTGGATGATATATTATTTTTGAGATATTTTAATACATGCGAGCGCATACAATATTTAGAACTGGTAAAAAAATTTGTATCTAAATAATAGAATAAATAAAATTCGAAGCAGTTTTTTTCCAATAACATTGCTTATTTTAATAAACTAAACAATTTTATAAAGTGACATAATTCATACTTTCAATATAATAAAAAAATTAAAATAAACTCTTTGAAGTTTTATGAATATAAAATATTATTTATCATGACCATCCAATTACTCAATGTCAATCTATAATGTAATTTATATGTAAATAAATAAAATAAAATATGACCACCTTTCCATTAGCACATTAATAGATAAATATATAAATAATCCTATTTAAAATAATTGATAATGAACAATTTTATTTGAGAAGCAATCACTAATTAATATAATTATAGCCTACTTAATATTACTTCTCAATTAAAAAAAAAATCAATTGCTTTCAAAGAACCTTCTCAAAAGCTCTTCACTTTTATGCCAAAAGAATATTTATTAATGAATAAGAAAATATTTTTATGGAAACCTCACGAGAGGATTATAGTCAATTCGCAACAACAACTAAGGCTCTCGACGTTTAACAGCTTGGTAAAAAGTTTTGACTTTGTAAATCGGAGATAGTTTGCGCTTGTATATTTATTTATGGGCAAAGAGGAACTCTTAACTCTGAGAAAAGCTAAAGCAGTGATTTCCAACAAGGAAAACGAAGTTGGTAGATGAAAAAGTTTTTAATACTGAAGGTCATAATTTTAATAACGAAACAATAATTTATAGTCGTAAATACAAAGAATCATAATTATTTGCATAAAAATATTTGAAAAAAAATTCTCACTTTCAATAAAGTAATAGTTTACCCTTTCTGATATATTTGAGTATATTGGCGAAAATTGAAACTATATAATTTTTTAAAATTCTAAGGACTGAAGTATATTCGAGAAAACATAAGTTATGAGATTTCTTGGTAACAACTCGAAGGTGATAGCACAGATTAAATTTAGAATTCTTGAAATACATATTTAAGTAGGGGAAGGTCCCCGAGTGGCGGACACCTAAGGTTTTTTATAAATAAATCAAAAAATATTATACGAAATGTTTATTAAATTATGACTTATGTTAGATAACAAAGTTAGAAATCAAACTAAAAAACGCAACCTTTGCTAAAAAATAGTTAATACTATCAATCAAACTTTGGTAACAAGAAATATGATTTTAAAAAATGGCACCTAGTACCGGACATTTTAAAATAACCTGCATTGAACACATATGTAGCCATCTCCACACTCTGTTGTGTCTGCACATGTGTGTTTAACGAATAATCTTAGATATTGCAAAAAAGTCACTTTTCGTCCACCTTTTTGGCTGGGACACACCGATGCTCTCAGCTGGAGCATTGATCATAAGCTTTTCGATTTTTGATTAGGAAATACAAAAAATGGGGGTATGTAGTGACCGTTAGCAGTCATACAGAACAAAATTAAATAATTAGAATAAATTACGTCAATTCTCACAATTACAAAAATATCAATATGAAAATAGTAAAGTCCGGCGCTAATGGACAGACATTTTCGTTCATTTGGTGGTACCTACTAAAATTGTTTAAAATATTTAATAATATTCGACCATTTTACGGATAACAATCAAGTACTACTTTTATCTTTGCATGCCACACAAGTGTAAATGCATAAATATACTAGAATTACTTCCATTGTTATTTAGGTGACGCCGTGATTTTGCGTCTAAAACAGCAAACGCTTGCTCCCACCGTGGCCGTGTGCATCACACGCGAGACTTGGCGTGTGATCCTGTACCTATGTGCCCCCGAGCCCCTTTCACTTGTATTTTGAAATGAATAGATTTATACTCGCTTAAATAATTCGAGTTAAATAGTGTGTCCGGCGCTAGGTGCCGTTCGGCGTTACGGGACTTTCCCATACTTATTTTTGAAAAAAATATTTTTGGAGAGGCATCTTGTTATCTTGTTGTCGCCTATAGTAAGATAAAAGATGAGGAACAAAAATAGTCAATTAACTATTTGCCTTTTTGTCAAGACATCGTCGGACTTGGCTGAGTTTAAAATAAAAGAAAATTACCAGCAGACTCTTATTACAAGCAGATTTTGAATGACTAATAAATCAATTTATTTTTTGTAATTTTTTATTCTCTAATTCAATTAATATTTTATTTAAAGTTTCCTTATTGTTTACATTTTTCACAGTGTAATGCTTCAGTTGGTCATTTTTTACCCCAACCAAACATGTGAGCTTTTATAGCGATTATATAAAAAAATAATAATACACTTTATAAAACAAATAAAAAGATCTATTGGAATATTGTAATTCAGGTATCATAAACTAAAGCTTGAAACCAAAAAAAGCATCACTGAAAAAATACTTTAGTTATGATTACATGGCTAAGCAGTTTTTTGTTTGCTTTTTTAATAATAACTGTTACTTAATAACTTGTATACAAATAAATATTAAAATCACTTTGTTTGTTATTTTGCTGTAAATTGAACATAAGTAGTTAATTTGGCTCGTCATAACAATGATTTAATTCAGAAGTGTGCGTTCTGAGCAGTTGTGACAAATTTTGTGGGTACGGTTGTGATATGTGTTTCTTATCTTTCACGAGTGAAGAATAAATAGATGAGAAAAATCTAACTGAACTAAGACTAAATACGAAAGAAAAAAAGAAAGAAAATTCAATATAACTAAAAAAATGCGACTTTTTGTAAACTTTATTTAAAAAATTATGTTTCGTTATTTATTGTTATATTTTATTCATATGCTTTGCAAATGGTTAAATAATTATGTAGTGTCAGTATACATAATTCTGACAACAAAAATTGCCATGAACCGTTTTGTGTTTATACCTATTGCCTAGCCTATGTTTATGGATCGATTTTGATACTCGTCCGTTCCTTGTATGATTTGATTCTACGACTAATCCATCGTATTTAAGGACAATATATCTATTCCATGTAAACAGATGTTTAAATTTCTATTTAATTTACTTTTCTCCTAACTGGTAAATTAACAAAATTATTGGTGATCAAAAAAGTGGCACAACCGTACCCAGTCTTCTCTATATTATTGGAAAATATAAAAATCTTATATTTATCAAAAGTCTTCAAAAAATAGGCCTTTGAGTGTGTATGAATATTAATCTGTTGGAAGTCTGTGCTTCGAATTGCTCGACGTGGTGGCATCCCGATGCATAAGCCTGCAGTCGGAAGGAGCACGAGCGAAACAGCGCGATGCAACCATTATTTTCGAAGTCTATAATAAATAACGGAAGCTCAGTTCGCGCGCTTAACGACTTCGGTAATATATAATGTAAGAGGAATCCCACGGAGCCGAGCGTCATCTTCAGACTTGAATACTTATTTATCCATATCGCGCCGTCTCTAATGATGCCCTAATGCTGTGATTCTTAACTTTAACGTGCTTTAACGTTTCAAAGATAAGATCGGCCATATTCACATTAAAAACTAATAAACATACAACACATAACTTAACACACATCTAATTATAATGAAATCATTATAACATTTTACAATAACATTGTGCA
>NW_020538040.1:126730508-126762238 GCF_003426905.1 Ctenocephalides felis
CTATAATTGCTTTCTAATTTCGTTTCTAACTTAATAAAGCAAAGTCTGTTTTATTCGTGTTCTGCTTACGATGAACTTTTAAATGTGCATTTAAATTAGAAAAAGTACATCTAAAAGTACATCTAAACGTACAAACGTTTTTAATTTCAACCATATGTCTACGAACATTTCAAGAATGTTATAGTTTAAAACCAGAGTGTTGAATCCGGGGCCTGTGATTGAAAGCTTATAGCTCTAACCACTAATCCTTAAAAAATACGTAAATGATTTGTTTGATAAAATAAAACAGGTGTTCATGATAAGTACATAAAACGTATGTAATCTAGTAAGTGAGCTCGCCCGTAGGTAAGCGGTTAAGAGCGACGGGACTTGTTTCAGATGTCCCGGGTTCGATACCCACTTCGAGCAGCCTGTTGTCAGGCAGCAGTGACAACGATTTTCACTTGAAAATATAGATAGCAATATGTTTCCAAGTAAAAATAGCCCTTGCCCGGCATTGCTGCACCAATAAAAAGTCTGCCCTATTACATTAATTCTAATAACAAAATCGTCAAATATGGATGGATTAACCATTGGGTTACCATCTAAAAAATACGAAGTAAGGAGAAGTTCAGCCCAACAGCTCATAGGGCGTAAGGTTCTGATTGCTGCTAAAAAAATGTAATAAGTACATGTAACATATCAAATTCGATTCATCCTACCAGTTTGAAAAAATTACTTATTGCTGACGTAATTCTTATTAATTTAATACCATTAATAAATGTGTAAACATCACGCGTATTTTTACTTTGATTTTAGTTTTTAATATTGATATTTTGTAGAGTTTATTTACAAATGAAGAAAAGAAAGATGTATTGCCTATAATAATCAATTTGTATTATTTATTATTAGTAGTAGTTTAAAGTACGGGAAACAGCAACAACATTAGAAATAGCCCGTTTGTAGTCTATAAAAATGTTTAATACATAATTTTGTATATAAAATTTGTGTTTACAAATACTTTACTCAATAATATTATTATAGTTGATGATAAAATACTCATGATTCATTGTGAAAGAATTCCGGCTATTCGTCAGAAGACAATACCGTTTCTCAAATGTATTATTAATAGCGCTAATGCAATATTCCGCAATGATGAAAAACTCCTATAAATTATACAGCAAAGCTTTTACCGAAACTCCTTTCTTAATGGCAGCCAATTTAGAATACGAAGTTGGCATGCTATACTTCAGGATTTAATTATAATTGTAGCATTACTGTTAAAGGAGAAGATATCATAACCTTGGGCTTTACGAAGATATTTCAGGAAAGAGGTGTAGACATCTTGAGCAATTTTGAATGATTGAATGAAAGTAAAATCTGATATTAGTCATTTTGATTTATTATGATTTAGATATTATGGCCATGATTATTGTAATCGACGAGTTTAACTTGACTTACGGACCTGTTCTAGAGCAGTAGTACGCATTATATATATATATATATATATATATATATATATATATATAAACTTCAAATTTAACTCTATTTTCACTCCCTACCAAATCCAACACTACTAATGAGCGTGTTATTGGTTTACGCTTAATGAGATGAAATATACATACCACCAGGAAAAAGCATAAAACTTAAAACAATGTTAAATATAAAATATGAAGGTTATTTTTTTGTAAAAAAAATTCAACACAAAACAAAACCATTTTATAAAATCCTTTTTGAAAATCATCATAGAGCCAAAATCAAATACTTTAGCAAACGTTGAATTTTGACTCCATAATGATTTTCAAAAAGAACGTTTTATATAAAATCTTTTAGTTTTGTGTTGAATTTTCTTCCACAAAAAATAAATTTTATATTATATATTTAATATTGTATTGAGTTCGTTACTCTTATCCCGGCGGTATGTATATTACATCATATGTATTATTAATTGTATTTTAGATTACTAAATTATGGCACACATCAAGTGTCAAAATGAATAATAATAAAGCAAATTATTTTTATTTCGACGAATGAGCTGCTAATGATTATCAAATTTATATATATATATATATATATATATATATATATATATATATATACCGTATTTTGACTGGTTCCTATAATATCTAAATTAATTTTTTAATAATTTAATATACATTATTACCAGGGATGCTCAGCGCCCGCATGCATTGTTTCTAGCACCCCCCACCCCATTTTTTACCTATTTTAACAGTTTATTATTAAATTATCCTAATAAGTTAATATTTGGTATTTGAAACATTTTATTTATTTTGGGCATTTTATGCGATTTATTTATTGAGCAAATCATAAAGAGCAAAAAAATTCTAGCCTTTCATTATTAAACATAACCATAACATAACACTGGTACTTATATTGGATTATTCTAATTTAAATTTTATTATTTAAGATATCCAAAATTGCATCTTAAACTTCTCCTAATTAATATCGTAAGGGCCGAATTGTATGTATTCATTTTTATTTTCCCATTTGATGTTTTAATGTGTAATTTTTAACGTATTTTAGAAATATTGTGCAAAGATTAGTAAAAGATGCAAAGAAATTATATCATCTTCAATGATATTCAAAAAAAACTATATTAAAAATTTCATATCCGAATCTTGTGTTAGCGCCCCCTAAGGCGTGCGCTCGCATTTTTTGCATGCATGCATTCAAAGTAGGACCGGCCCTGATTATTATTTGATTTCATATTTTAAGTGAATTAATTTGTCAAATCTTGTTCCTATGTGTATCATCAATCTGCCATTCATATACTGTGTTTTATATTACTTTAATTTCTGGCACATCTCAGCTTCTTTTTAGCAATAATAATGTAGACATTGTATTTTTTTTATTTATGATAATGGATTTATTATACATATTCTAATATTGTCTAGACACATAGGTAAGTTTAAATTTTTCACAGTTTACATTTATTTTCAATGCCAAACATTTATTAAGTATTTTCAATGTCAACCAATGACATGTTGTTTTTGCAATTTTTCATTTATTTCTACAATAGTACTACTATATTTTTACAATCACATACGTACTAAAAATTCTCTTAACGAACTTCAGAAAGATTTATCAAAATCCGAATAATCGTTTAGGAGGAGTATATTTGCATACATCATTACAGAAGAAATATATATATATATATATATATATATATATATATATGTGGTTATTATAATTTATTATTGCTTCTCCTCACAAGATAACAGTATGAATTATATAGGAGAACTGTCAAACATGTATAAATTATTAATTTTGCTGTAATATCTTTGCTTGTTAAAAGTTTAACCAAAGAGAGCTAGTTACTAATAAATTTATAAACCGTGTACTTACTTTGTTCAAACTTTGAGGAAAATTTGCATAAGTTTTGAAATGATTATTCAAAGCTTTGCACAAACAAAATTGCGTTAGTTTTCAAATTTGTTTGCGGAGCAGATCATTAATTCTAGAGAAGTAGTCATACCTGAAAAAAATAATAAATTATAGAGTTAACTGTGGATTTTATCTATTCAATATAATATAATCAATTTATATATGTATTTCAAATATCCAACACATATTTTAAAAAAAAACAACATTTGAAGATTTCTTACAAATAAAAAATATCAATTGCAATATATTTCGAGAAAATTCAACTATACAAATTGTAAACGTATAGTTGTTAAACAAAATTTGTTTCTAAATGAATATAAATAAAAATAATGTTAATAAAATAATAATAATATTGATAAAAATGAGTGAAAAAAATTAACATTTTTATAGAATAAATAAAATGATTTAACAAATATAATTCGTACTGTTAACGAACATTCATTTTTGGAATTATTTAAACAAATAACATACTATAAATATAATGCCCACGTCAGATGAAATTTTCCACATAAATCAATATTGAAAATAAACCGCGTTATATGTTAATTTATCTAAATTTGACCGCGACACTATATTAATTTATCATTGTAGATAAATAAATAATGTCTTAATTTATAGTTTACAATATCGGACATTATTTAAGTATTTTTTGTTTAATAAAATTTAGATCAATAAATAGATGTATCTAATGTATTATATGTAATTTAACAAAAAAAATTAAAATGAATTTAACAAATCTATTGCCAGATCTAATATAAATAATAGATATAATTTCTAAAAACTATATTTTTGTTAGAACACCAAAAACTTAACAAAATATGTTCAGAGAAAACAACAAGCATAAATTTCGATTTTTAAGAAACTATAATAATTTTTCATTTGCAAAGAACTTACATTTTTGTTTCAAATTGTTTTAATTTAAATTTAAATGAATTTTTATTATGACATTTCATTTTGTTAATAATTGTCATAACCTTTAATAAATTTCCATTCGCTTAGAAATTGTTCCTGTTGCATTAATGTTTTGAATTATAATTATTTATTTAATTATTAAATTATTGTAACATTAATACATTTAGGCTCATGCCCTTCTAATATTACTATTACGAATTACCTTTAAATACATTAAAATACATAAATAAATAAAAAAATAAAATTTAAATAAACAAAAAATTAAATAAATAAAAAATAACAATATAATTATGAAACTAAATATAATCTTAACGCTAGATATTAACGAATCAATATGATCATTTTTTTCATGTTTTTTATGCGTAATTCCACATTTAATGCTCTATATTTATCGTTATTGCATAGTTCATCATAATTCTAATATTATTAATATCTGCAATTATAATTATAAATTTTATAGGGGAGTTAGATGCTATCTGTAACAGGGGTAACTAGTAACAAACATTTAGCAATAAAATTTCAAAGGATATTAAAACATTTTGTATTTATATTGGGTATGTAACCGTCCTCACAATATTGTCATAGTTCTACTTTCCCGCAGACCATCGCAATAAACAGAACTGTACAGTCACGTCAATTTTGACATGTAATATAAATATAAAATTGATCTATAATATATTTTTGTTTAGCATTATTATTATCGACTAATTGTAAATCTTATATATCTTATCTCGTTTCAAATATATCAATTTTTGAAACATTTTTTTTTGATTTCATAAATAGTTAAAAAATCACACCTGGGATTAGAAGCAATAAAACCTTGGGGCTAGTTGTAACACAAATAATTATATACAAAGGTGCAAGCGAAGAAGATTGGATGGAATGTATAGTTTGTAAGATGTATAAGAATGTAAATTCTTTTACAATATACATTATATCTTTCGTTTGTATTAAATATAGTTAAGTTGTTAATTGTGAAATAATGAACAACAGTTGTGGAAATATTTGAACATCATTCGGTAGAACTTATACTTACAGCAACTATCCATATTAATTACGTAGAAATATAAAGATATATTAATTTAAAAAAAAACTGTTGCAGCAAACCCCTAGCTTCTCTATTTTATGATTATCATTCAATCAATATCTATTTATATCTAAAAGTCCACTCTAAAATGAAGTATTTATTAATAATCAATGATTTGAGTTACTTTAGCAAATCAAGTAAATTATATGCAAATTTATTATCCAGTTCAAAATCAAATATCGCTTTTGATAATATCGGTTAATAATATCTGATGAGAAACAGCAAACATTTCATTTCATGATCAATTGCTAATATTAGCTTAGGTATTCACAAATCAGAGATATAGAGTAGTATAATATCAATAAATGTTATAGCCATGACCTAATAATTGATATGAACGATGAAAGCAAATCGACATTTTGAACATAAAAAAAAATCGAAAAAAAAATTTTAATAATGAAAGTCAATTTTAATTAAATAGCGTTAAGCATTACCAATTGGCAAGGTGTAATTGATTATCAGTTTATCAATTACTGTCAATATTTGTTAATGACATATGCATCTACATATATATTATGTGTATGTATATGAGTAGAACTCGACATTAAGCCGAGGTGACAGTATTAAATATGAGTATCATGAAAAATTTCTAAATAAAATTATCCTACTATTGCAGCCTAAGAGTTATGAGCTTTTAAATACAACTAAGAGCTTTGTCACTATGACCACATTTAAAGATTGGAGCCTTAACTGTGAATAAAATTTCTAGGACCAAATTCAAAAACTATGACACAATTCATCCGAGTTTTTAATAATTAAGACGTATTTTTGAACTATGAATTTAACATGTTCAAAATTGATCGACTTTTAAAAACCGTCCTTTTAAAAAAATATTAAGTTTTTCTGACAAATTTCATTTAAGGTTTACGCATTTAATCTGGATTACAAAATTGTACAATATTTATTAGTTTAATATGGAAAAAATTAAAACACAAAAAAACCTAAAAATAAATAAATTTTTTTAGCGCATTTCACTCAGTTTAAATATTTTATTTGCATAAGCTCAATATTTGATAGAACAAATATTTGATTTGAGAGTTTTCTCAAATATTTGATTTGAGAGTAAAACAATTTTTTGATAATTTGTTAATATTTACGCAGTA
The DNA here is from genome assembly GCF_003426905.1 of Ctenocephalides felis. Taxonomy (NCBI): domain Eukaryota; kingdom Metazoa; phylum Arthropoda; class Insecta; order Siphonaptera; family Pulicidae; genus Ctenocephalides; species Ctenocephalides felis. Next base: position 126,736,995 of record NW_020538040.1, read on the forward strand.
TGTAATTATAATAATTTAAAGAGTTTGTTATAACCAGAGTAATATAAGAGCAATATATAAACTAGTTGGTATTGGTATTCTGCCTCGAGGCAAGTTACATAAACTTCCCGATATGTGTGATAATCGACTTAATCAATAAAAAATAAATTAATTTATAAGTGATTAAAAGTATTCCGAGTGGATTTATTACACATAATTGAGAACGAACGAACACGTTAACTCGGAGTATTTTCATGGTTTAGTAGTATGTTCATTAAAACCAACTTCTATATCGTTATACCAAGTAAATCGTCTAATTTTAATTTTAACAAACGTCAAAAAATCTAGTCATTTTCTCAAACTTTGACGAATTTTTAAAATTAAATTACTTGTCATAAGGCCGTAATATTTCAGTAAGTTTTATAAGACCATGATACATATCGCCAAAAAAAGTTCCATAAAAATCGGCTAATTTTTTTTTTAAACAGCTAATTACAAAAAAAAAACGGCTCGGTAGATTTTTACCTAAAACTAATCAGTATCATTCCCAATTAATATCTTTCGAAGAGTTTTTGATCTTTTACAATCAAATCGGTAGTATGAGCTTGAATGTGGACTAAAAGTTTAACACTTTTTTCTAAATTACAAAGAAACGGCTTGTTACTAGTTTTGCTTTTTGAAATCGGTTCAGGCGTTTTTAAACAAACGTCGATGAAAGTTCTGATTTTGACAAACGCTAAAAAACGATACTAATATATGCAAACTTTTTAAAATTAAACGACGTGTCATAGGACCGTACCATTTTAGTATGATATATAAGATTATGGTATCTATCATCAAAAAAAGTTCATAAAAATCGTCGAAAAAAAAATTTTTTAACACTATATTACAAGACAACGTCCCAACCAATATCTATTGGATTATTTTTGAATTCTCAAAATCGATTCAGAATTGCGGGCTAAACCGTGGACAATTTTTTTTTTACTTTTCTGCGATTTACAAAGAAATGGCTCGGCCGATCGTCGCAAAAAACTGAGAAACGCTAGTAATCATCGAGATATATCGAACGGCTTTTAAATTATTGAAATCGTTCCAGCCGTTTTTAAGAAAACGTCGATTTACGGCAAAAGATCTATTCACATGCATACACACAAAAACATACTTTTTCTAAATTTGGTCTCATTCGATTCAGAATGGCTTGAAACGTCGAGAAAACATAAAATTTGCGAATCGGATTTTTTTATGAAAATAAACTTCTCCTTCGGGACACGTGGCATTTTGGCGGAACCCATAAAAAGGTACTTATTGCATTTCCAATGATCATTTTAGACCGCCAGATGGTGTTTTTTTAACCATTTTTATTGGATCTCCGAAACCGCTAGACCTAACGTCGCAAAAATGTCATAAAATCATTATTCTGTTAGTTAACACAAGTGGTGTTTTCTAAATCATTCATGTCGGCTGCTCTGTTCTCTCAAAAACTGCATTTCTATTTATGGCACTTTTCGCCCTGTGTCTTCGAAACGTCTGCATCTGCCATCGTCAAAAACTAATCAGTATATTTCCCGATCACTAGGAATCAAATGTTTTTGCTATCATTCAAATCGTTTGATCCGTGCTCTCAAAATCGTCATCAAAAATTTGTATCAACACTTACATATACATACAGACACGTTTTTCGAATTGTAAGGTATTCCAAAATGTTTTGAAACTTTTGAAACGTTATAATATGCAATCATTTTTATTTTGTATTTTTGCTATTACTATATGGGAAGTTTTTTTTTTTTTTTTTTTAATTTCAATAATTATTACAACTGCTAATTTAGTATGGGAAGTTAATGATATAAATATAATTAGATCCATTATATAACGATAATCGACATAACATGTCGATATAATTAATAATGTATAATTTGTGCATAGGAATAACCGTACCGAACTCTGATTGGATTTATTTAAATTGTGAAATTTATAATAATCAATTATTGGAAATATTAATAATTATCTCCGTTGCTGATGCTAATGATGTAATAATTAAAGTATTAAATAGATTGCAAGTGCTATTCCGTGTTTTGTTGTGCTGTCATTTCCGCGATACGGAAGTCAAATGCATAACATTGTATTCCATTTTGACACCCATTGCACAACGAACAATAACTGCTGTACGTTCTGAGCCCCATTGTTATGTAATAGTCAAATTTATCATTTTACATGAGAGTCACGTTTCACTCAATTTTTTCTTCTTTTTTTGTTTGAAGTGGACTTTTTATTCGATAAAGTTTGATGCTTCTGTTCGCAACCTTAATTCACTTGTTTGCCGAAAGAGAAAAGCAGCAGAGATTATTATTTTGGCAGAGAGCTTTCTGTTGGTTCGCGTCTATATTTCGTGAACCAATCGATAGTCTGAAAGTTTGGTCTTTTTTGAGTTTTTTGTAGGATAATTTGAAGTAATCGCAAAAAATAAAAAATGAAAATTTTATACACTTTTATATTTCAGGACGTTTCCAATACCTTAGAAAAAATTGATGTATATGTGTGTATGTATGTATGTAGTACAATGTATGTGTGTATGTTTAGATACAATTTTTTGCTCACGATTTCGAAAGCACAAATAAACCGATTCGATTGATTCAAAGAACATTTGTTTGATATTGGTGGAGAGTCGTGCTGATTAGTTTTTGGCTGAGGCAAGTCCAGCCGTTTTTAAAATATGGAGTCTCCGATTTGAATGCTTCAAAAAGCTGATATCTTGTATTGATATAATGAAGAATTGTATAAATTTTCTGAAAGACGTGTCCGGCGGTTTTAAAAATTTGTTGGTCAAAAATTATAATTAGACAAATGCATATCAAATTATCAGATATTCCATAAAGAAGTTGATAATAAGTTCAAATTTCGTTTACATTTTTTGGGTTGCATATCAAGATTAGTATTGTTCATCTGTAAGCTAGCTAAGCAGCAAGATTACTTTGAAAACTGCAACGTGCCTTAAGGCAAATTGCTGAAACTTTCGTTTGAGGAATATCAAATGTTTTGGAATAGATTATTATAAATACTGTAACACTGTCTATCATTTATTAATAAGAATTATATAAACTGAACTATGAAGTTAAGATTATTCATTTAAACTATATAAGTGAGCTTTAGAGCTTTAGCCAGAATCAAAATTAAAATCTGAATTATTTACGATACACTCAAAAGCAATTATTTAGTCAAAACAAGCAGAAAGTTTTTTAAATCTTTCAAATCGGATGCTTAGTTCTGTCAAAAACTGCCATTTTTTGCACAATTAGCTCGGTATCTCCAAAACGACTGGACCTGCCTTTCTCAAAAACTAATCAGCACATCTTCCTATCAATAGGGATCAAGGATCAACGCGGACACACAAAACACACACACTTCCATTTCTTCTGAGGTATGCCAAAATGTTCAGAAACGTGAAGATATGCAACAATTTTCATTTTAGATTTTCGGCCCACTTCTATAACTACCCTACCGGAAGTTGAAAATTTTCAAAAATTTCTTTGAAAAAATTTTTGAAAAAAAAAATTGCATTTAAAAACTATACATTACGTTATGAAAATTTCCAGCAATTCGCCTTCAGGCGCGATACCAAGCACTACTATTTTCGCAAAGTTGTCATCTTGATTTAATAAAAATTATCTACATTACTATTAATTTTTCACATCCATTATGTGTATTATTCAAGTATTCAAGCTAGTTGGTATATCTAGTTGACTTTGTTAAGCATGCTGATTGCCTTGAAATTTGATAAAATCAAGAGAAATCTTACCAGTTTTACTTTTTATTTCAATATTTTATAAAGTATCACTTTTGAGCCAATTGCAGAAAACCTAAACATATAGAGAAAAATCATTATTCTTTGTTGCAAACGACCGTGTCTATCGATAATCTTTTTCGGGACGGGCAGGTAGTTCTATATATGCGTTTATATATCAACTTCCCGAAGAAAAAGTTTGTGTTCCCTCACAATCTGACTCAATAAATTAATTTTTTTCAAGTATCAAGCATTTTGAATCGCTTTGAACCAAAACTTAAAAAAATACCTTTGTAGATGTTTTCTCTAAACGTAAGTGTGCACTGCTTTCAAAAATTTAAAAATCATTCGATGAAACTCTGTAAAGACTCTTGTTGATTAGTTTTGTGAGTTGATCAGACAAGCCGTTTCATTAAAATAATCAGAAAAGTGCAAAAACCATTGGAAAGATATCGGTTAGGAATCGTTGTACGTAGTTTTGCCAAAGATTCTTCACAATTAATTAACGGTTAAAACACATTTAATAATTATGTTATAGACCTACAAAAAGTGGTGAAATTATGACAAATAATTCTAATTTAAAATATTTAGTATATTTATAATGATTATTAAATATTTAGTATATTTATATTATAATTAAATATACTATAATACGTATTACAGGTATTATAAGATTGTTTGAAAGAGATCATTCTGGAGATTGCATTAATTAGTTCTTATTGGAAGCAAATAATTTATTTTTGAAATAAACATTCAAAAATTGTATCAAAATAGTTAAATTGAACGCGAACTCTTGTTGGTTATTTACATGTATTGGGAAATTAATGCAATTTGTCTTAAGATAATATGCTATTAATATCTAATTTATTGTATATCTATGTTTCTCAGCTAAAATATTTAAATAATATAAATGTGCTATACAAGATCGTTGAATTTTTGTCTTCTTGAGTTATTGCCGGTGGTGATTATGAATAAATAATAATTGAGGTAATAAAAGAAATTTTAGTATTAGTTATATTCTGTATTTGATCCTCAAAAACAACTTAATAAACTTTTCTTTCAATTTCTGAATACTCATAATTCATAGTTTACAAACATTTTACTCAAAAAAATCTTCTAGAATTCTACAAAAATCTGAAATTTCATAAATATGCTAAAACAATTCATTGAATTATTTTTTGTAACTACTCGATTTTTCGTAATTTTTCGATATTAATCTTCGGTAAATTAATTACGCAAGTTACAAATTATGAATTCATTTTATTTATGAATCATTAAGAATTAAATGGTTTAGTTCTTAGGAGAGAACACATGTATACCCCGATAGAATATATTTTAATTTTTAAAGAAAAAGTCACGGATGTGTGACAGTATCTATCTCTGAGCAAACTTTCGAAACTGTTGATATTTTTTGAGCCATTCTAAAAGTTTCTTGGGCATTATTTTCAGTTTATAAAACAGACATCGACCGACAGTATCGGGGAGTTGGCTCACGCTCGTCTTCCACATCCGAAGTCTCATAGAGCAAATAGTAAAAATATAAGACAACGGAGTGAACAAAAAAAAACACTAGCACGGAAATAAAAATATCGACTTTGTTCAGAATTTTAGCCATTCGAGCACTTGACATAAGCCTTTTGGGAATACGAGGATAATGTTCTAAACAGAGATTCCCAAATCTTTTAAGTTTTCGTCTTCATAAATAATAATTTATGCTACAAGTCTTGAAATATATTATGCAAAATATATAATATTTGGTTTCACGTTGTCAGAAAAATTTATCAGCAGAGTTGGAATAACTATTAATTTATTTTATGTAAAATTGCTGTTATAACTCAATGTACTTTTTTATTAACTTCGCTGCGGGGTAAAGTTATAGTAATCGCAAAAACTCTAATACAAAAATTTTCATATACCTTTTCATTTTAAAGGTTTCCGAACATATCTGAGAAACAATTGATGTGTGTGTATATGTATGTATGTGTGTGTTGGTGCGGACACAATTTTTTATCGACGATTTCGAGAACAAAGATCAACCGATTTCGATGATTAAAAAAAACATTCAATTCTTATTGATGGGGAGACTTGCTGATTAGTATTTTCGCAAGGGAAGTTCTTACCGTTTCGAAGATACGGCAAGAAAGATGCCAAAAATGTAAATTCAGTTTTTGAGAAAGATTCAAGAAATATTTTGTTTATATTAATTTTACTGATTAAATTTTTGAAAGCAGTTTCAGCGGTTTTGGAGATCCAACAAAAAGTAAAAAAATGCCATTTGGTGATCAAAAATGATAATTAGACATATGAATATCAATTTATCAGATATTTTATAAAGAACTTTAATAATAAGTACAAATATTGTTTACATTTCTATGGTTTCCGTACCAATATTTATCTCGTAGACTGACGCGGCGCTTGCGCGCTTCGTTGTTTGTCTCTAAAAGTTTATTACGCAGCACGATTGATTTAAACAAATGAAAATATAAAAAGAAAGTAAAATTCTCAAAAATCGTGTTCGATATATTTTTAGGCTTTTTAAAAAAAATATTTGCCGTAACTTCAGCAATTTGCATTAAGGCACGATGCCATGCACCACTAGTTTTGCATTTTTCTTCTCCGTCTTCTTCAGTGTGAAACTTCAGTTGGTCCTTTTTACCCTACCCACATTTGCTTTCAATGTTAAATTCTTACCTTTTAATACTATTAGAGAACGTTATGTTTTTTCTCTAAAAAAATATAACCACTGATGATAGCGTAGAATTGCCAGTCTAAACGTATAAAATAATTCTGATGTTTTAAAATATTTGTATTCTCTATAGCAAGTATTATATGTTTACATACACATGTATCACCTGTATTTATATTTTGAATTAGTATAAGCTCGTTCAACATTTGCATTTGCAATACATTATCGAGGAAATGCGAGTACATCAATTCCATTTTAAACATGTAAATGAAACTGTCATTTGATATAAAAATATTTAGAATTGACAGAAATAACGTTATCTCGTCGCGTTGTTTTTTTCCGAACCGGCGCGATACATCTTCCGCGAGTCCCATTCGTTATTCCTCCACCGGATGCAGTACAATTTATAAACGGATTTTCTGAGTGATAGCGAGGTTGTGATAAGAGCGCAGCTTTCTGAACTCTATCTCGGAACGAAATAAGTTATATGCGGGCTCGGTTCTTGGGATCTATAGAGGACACTGGGTTTAGGTGACCTATGTGTTGCCTTAAGGGGGTTGTTCGGTTTTTATTTTATTTTTTCGATTTTGAGATTTTTTGATATTATGAAAGCTAAGAACCTTAGAATTATTTAAAAAAAAATCATCTCAATATCTATTTTTTTGACGAAGTTATAGATATATCTCTATATGTATGATCCTCTGAAACCGTTTTTTTCATCGCTCCGGAGCTATTGTATGCCAGCTGCTCTCTATTTCATTATAATACCTTATGCACATGACCTTTTTAATGTGTCAGCATCTTTGAACACCATGGTGTATTTAATACATTAAATTAAATGGTGTATTTAGTACATTATATTAAAAACTTTAAATACGTTTTTCTCAAATTGACTTTTTTCAATGCAGTGCCACAAATTAAAAAAAACTACAAGTCGGATCGACTTGCATTTTTTTTTAATTTGTTCACCACTGCAATACCTAGTCCCCCTACCTCAAACAACTTCATAACATTACGCAAAAAAATGTGCGAAACTTCTCGTCCCAAAAAAAGGCCCTTTTTAACACTTTTTTTAAAAATAGCTGCCATTTTTTTCCTTCTTGCTATTTTTTTTTTTCATTTTGGTAGGGGGACTGGATTCAAGCTTCTTCTTCAACGTAGTTTCGTTTTTTTTTTTGTTTCAGGCGATGCGCAACGGATTTATCTGTGGCACTGCAAAAGATATCGATTTTGCAATGCCCACTTTGGCGCCCCCTGGTTAACAAATGACGGCGACAAAAAAAAATGTCTTAATATTTTATGATTTTGTAATTTTTGTTTAAAAAAAACCGCATGTCTCTATGATAAATACATTTCGAGAAAAACAAAAACAAATACCTTGCACTTTTTGTAACAAAAAAAAGAACAACCCCCTTAACACATATCACAGAGCTAAAAGCCAATTTCAAATAGTTGGTAAAAATTCTAAATGCTTGCTTTTTCTATGATCACGATTTCTCTTGTCATACTTGATTAAATCTTTTAAGAGCGCAACAATTTTACTAATATTCACAATCATGATAGATTTATGAATAAAAGAAACTTTTTTTATCATAATGTGTCACACTTAGGACATTCAGTAATTGTTTTAACTTTTTATTATAAGAATCTCAAATGGATGGCAACCTGATTGGCAGTCCAATCCAGTTATGACTAATTATCTATATTCGAAGTATTTGCTGACATTTTCATTATATATATGTAACTATATCCATGAGATGCAATTTTCACTTGAGGCAATATTTAAGATCTATAACCTCAAGTGGTAATTTGACATCATAGTTGCCTGATGTCGGGCTATGGCCGTAGCGGGATTCGTACCTGCGAACCCGGGACTAGTTGGTGCTAGCCCATGTTCTAATAACCGATATCGCCACCGCTGGCCCAAGGAAACTATATGAGGCTAAAACTTTTGAGGCCTATGAAGATCAGTGACCTAATGACCCGTGGTCTCCTGTCTCTTTTTGATAGATTAAGTAGTTGGAATGGTAAGGTAGGTGGTAGATAAGGCAATTCCAAAAGTGAAGTCATAATTGTTGAAACAAAGCTTCAAAAGGCTATTTTTACATGAAAATAGTATTATAGGTCAACGTACTACTTGATACCAGGTAGTCCAAAATTTGAGACATCCGGACAATTGAACCTGAGATTTTGTTTTTCAACAATTAAAAAAATATATAAAATGCTACATATACAGTATTAAACATTTTGTTGCCGGGAGCCGATATGACTCCTGATACATTTGCAAAAAGTGCCAAAGCCGATATATTGGCTAGCGCCTTGTTGTGGTTTACTATTATATTTCAAAATAAATTTGTAATACGTTATAAATAATCTAATTTCATTACAAAATATTTATTTTTTTGTTTGTTTGAACGTTTAAATAGGATCGATGTTTCCTCAGGATCCAGTGGGTAACAGATTGGAAGACAAACACTGTATCAGAGATGAGATACAAAATCTGTAACATCTGAATCCATTCTATAACCGTGTACCATCAAGTTGTGTTTTATTTTTGGGATATAATATTGTTTATTTTGTATAGATGACTATTTATATGTGCAAACGTTTTCTAAAAGATATGTCAAACTCAATTCATTTACAAATGGTTATACCTTTGTTTTTTATTTATAATTATCAAATAACTTCAAAATAACTAGTATCATTGTGTAGTTCTGTATATCATGCACAATATGCAGCTTTTGAATCATGCAAATATAGTATCTCGTTTGGTTTTTACAAGCATTTATCCGAACTCTTGTAAAACTGTGAAATTCGGTCTTTTTTTCCCATAGACATTATAAGGTTGAAAGCTAGTTTTTACTATAGTCATAAATTTCTGTTGTCATGTTTTTCAGATTTATAGAGAATGCCAAGAGTAAGTTTGTTAATCAAGAGCATATATTTTAACTTATGTTTTACTAATAAAAGCTCAAACATAAAAACCAGTAGGTAATTAAACTATGTTCAAAAATATTTCGAGTACAAGTACCAGCTTTCTCTACGATCATTAATCTTCCTTATCGTGGTTAATTACACAGGTCCACAAAAATAGCAAGTTTTCTGCATTGGGTATGCGACATATGTTTTCCAATATATTTTTATCGCCGAACATGAATCTTAGGTCAAAATTGGACGTCAAACTGAAAATGTTTCCAAATGACTGCTGGAATCTACAACAAGATACTTAATAGAGATGAAAAAAGCGTTGTAAAAATCCGTTGCACATATCATTAAAAAAGAGCCAGGAGACGAAAGAAATTAGAAGATTTTAGTTGTCATAAAGAAAAATTACTAGATCAGAGATTTCGTCGTTTTTTTAATTTTTCTCCGTTTATTGCAGTTTTATAGCGAATTTTGACTCTATTCGTGTTAAATTACAACAAAATCTTATTAGCAGCAATGGTTAAGAAATAGTCAAGGATCAGGATTTCGTACAATTATAATTCATTACATTCTTTTCTATAATTGCTATCAATAACTACAATACCTATGTATATAAATATATACATAATATAAAAATTATCAAGTTAAATTTTTCAAAGAAGCTATGTAAACGTGCAAAATCTGTATGTCATAATACCAATCGTCTGAAAAACGAACGAACAAACAAAAGTTTTATGGGACGTGCAAAAATTTTAGACATTAAAGAAAGTTTATTAGTCTAACGAACTCCCGTTTCCCGTATAGTATTGAGCAGAGAGCATTCTATATCTACTGGCACTCGGCGGCTTTTGTCTTGACTAGGTTATTAATTAGCACTTACAGTTGTTCCGAACGCAACGCGAAAGTTCGCAAGATAATATTTGTGCAGAGTTGAATCAAAGTTCACTGTGTTCTGTGTTAGAATTATATTCCTTGTATTGTTGACTTATTAATTATAATTTAACAAATGCTTTGCGCAAAATGTCTGCACGTTTAACTTTGATTAGAGCGAAACGAAGTGAATGTTTGTGGAAGGTTTGCTTTGCGATCTAGGTTTGAGAAGCACGGTTCCAGAAAACTATATATATAGAGTAGAGCGAGGCTTAAAGGTCCGCATATTAAAAGGTTAACCAGTCATATCTCAAAAATCATAAGAGTTACGAAATTTTTAAAAACAATATTTGAAAGTAGAGGGAAAAAAATGTATGACCAGTCATAATCTTGATTCTTACGACGATGCTACCAGTATTTTGCTACCAAACAAAAGTATTTTTCTTCGTTGTTATTTAATTTGATTATGAGCTTAGTTTACGAGATCTTAATACAATTTTTAAGTATATACTGTTTAATTGATTTATAAAATGTATTTTTATTTTTTAGTTAGATTTAACAGTTTTTTTATATAACCTCTGTAAAAGCTTGCACCCAGCTGGGGTAGAAATGACCAACTAAACCTTCACTCTGGCAAAAGTGTAAAAAATGAAAACTAGCTAATAAAAAAGTAAATTAAGACGAAAAAAACAAATTTACAAGAGATAAATTGAATAGTTATTCCAACTCTGCTGATGAATATTTCTGACAAACTGCTAAATCAAGATTATTTTCAATGTTATCTCTGTAAAAGGAATCCATAAAATTTATATTTTGCATCGGTTGAATAATGTAGCTATTGTTTAATAAAACTCTTTTTAAAATTAAAATCAGGCTTTGGATCTGTTTGCCCCCTGCTTATCACAATTTACAACGTCGATGGGGTAGAAAAAAACAAGTTAAAATTCTTTGAAAAATAGCAAAAAAACACGATTATACAATGATAGATGTTTTACTGAACATAGTCAGATAGTTGTTTGTTTAATATGTACTCTTTGTTATGATATCATTGGTTTGCTCAAAGTTAAATTGGACCTTTGTGCCCTACTCTATGCTAAATTTTTTCTATGCATTCATCCAATCACTAAGTAGAAATTATAAAGCTAGGTAATTAAGAAATGAATTTAATTAATGTAGCATGCGATTCATAAAATGACTAATTAATATTTCAATGGACTATTAAAACTGTTAAAAATAACAAATAGTAAAATTACAAATCGTTGTCATAATCTTTTTTTACGCGTTCTTTTATTGTAGTGAAATTTAACTTTATATATACACATATGGATAATCTCTATTTTTTAAAATTGAAGAATTTTTTAGTTTTAACAAGTATCGTCCACCGCAGGGACAACAAAATGTAGGTAAGTATCATAAAAGACAACTTTCTAGTTTTCTTCTGGAACGTGAGCGCGATAGCATTCATTATATATGCACTTGATATATACATGAACTCCTCCGAGAAGTTTAAGTTTACTAACAAGTTTCTTACAAGATACATAGAATATAATTATGATCATGATATATACAATTCATATTGTGTTACCTGACTTTGAACACATATCATACGCCTGTAGCGAAACCGTGTATGTAGGTGGTTACACGGTTGTTTTCTTGCGCACTTGCGTGAATATACTCCTAAATGTATTTATTACCGGGAAGTTTACAGTGGACTGGAAAGCCCAGGAATAGTTTCAAGTCCGCAAGTTATATAAAGAATGAGTGGGTTACTGAACAATATAATAAGCTTCATATGTACAATGCATTTGGTACAAGGTTTTGGTACACGATTATGAGGTCTGAACTCTAAAAAAAAAAACAAAAAACGCTACCTTTAAATTCTAAATAAGATGCTTGGGAGGAATAGAGAATTCAAAATGTACAGACAAAATAACAACTAAGAAAGTGGAGTAAATAGTGAAAATTAAGACTGTTCTAGACATGATTATAAATTATGAAAAGTTTCAGTTTTCTTCATAATTCATACTAATATTTAAAAAAAGTGTCTTCTGCGCGATGCCATCAAAGGTGAGATACAAAAAAAGAAAAAATCTAGGACGAGTGAAAACATATAGAATATTATAATATCAATGTCTAGCCCAAATAAAAAGAATACGAATAATATAAAAACAAGACGGGCTTTGACAAAAAAGTTACAAACCAGTAGGAAGAATAGTTATGCATAACTAGAAGAAAAAAAATAAAAATGTGGTATTTTTATACTATGGACCCGCCTTCAGGCAGAGTACCAATAACGAACTAGCATGGCTAATCATAAAAAGTAATATAAATATTTTATTACCATTTTGGAACAGTGACATTTGTTATTAATATTTTCTTAGCACAAATTTCACATTAGTTAAAATGTGCTCACCTATTTTAAAATTCATTATTATATAGAGTGTTCTAATAAGAACTGTGATTTTGAATTCTAACTTATGTTTAAATCAGATTGTTTTAAAATGTTACTTTTTCTAATTCAAAATTTATGTTTATTTTAATTTTCATTAACGTTTATCAGAAAACACTCTATCAGAGGTATGACTTGATATACAAAATTTAAAAAAAACACCTTATTAAAAAATTATATATAAATATTGGAGCGTATCGAGTGTAGTGCGTTTTTAAGAAATATCATTCTTTAATTATTCTAGTGGGAAAATAGTTGATATTCAATCATAAATTAAAGGTGCATAATACTTTCTAAAGAAATAATAAAACTACACACATAGTAAATAATGAGAAACTGATGAAATTAAGATTAATTAAAACATGAAACTTAGAAAATTAATTAAGAATAATAATTAGATTTTCCAAAAAATCCTTAAAATTTCATAATTTTAAATAATATTCGATATTTTATGCATGTCGCCAATTCATAAAATCGCATGTTTATTGTTAGTTCATTAAAAAACATATTTATTGACCCAACATTCAGAACATTATAGTAACTCTGAGAATCAAAAACAGTTCTATATAATTTTAGACTAATATTATGATTAATTTATGAAATTAAGAGCATCATAAAGACGGGGACAACATTTATCTCAAAGATGATTCATATGAAAAAATGCATAAATGCATAAATATGATGAAGTTATTTTCTCATGTAAGCTCGCAGAGCATAATCTTTATATAGTGCCCATTAAAATTATATTTTGCATTGATTGAGTATCATAGCTATTATTTCGTAATGTAAAGTCGTAAAGTCCCTTTGAAATTGAAAAAAGGACACTGGACCTGTTCGCCCCCTAGCTGTCCCATTTTACCCCATTAAAAATGGCCTGGTAACAATTTTATTAAAAACAGCATAGAAATCACATTTCTTCAATGACAAATACTGGGAGTTTTACAGAACATAGTCAGATAGTTATTATTTTGATGTGTTATTTGTTGCGATATAATTGGTTTTGTTTTCACTAAACACAAAGTAAAAATGTTTTTTTGTGCCCCGCCCTACCCTATATATATATATATATATATATATATATATATATATATATATATAGCAAGGTATTTCCTAAATAACGTATTGTTTGTGAAATCGTCATCGAACGCTATATAAGAGTTAATCTGTATTTCCCATATAGAGTTCCTTCTCTGTAATATAGAGAGATAGCATCTGCCAATCGTAAAATTGCTTTCTGTATTTGTTGGCAGTAGTCCATTCAATCTCATATTAATATTGTTTAGTAATCACTGATTCGCAAGCAATCCCAAACCCGGAACGTAATCCTCGAGAGGACGACATATTTTTAATCAATATGACAAAATAAGATTAATTCGATCAGTATCAATTATATCAGTGGAAAGAAAATATATCCATTCCACGTGGTATCAAATAATATACAACAGAGTTTTGAGAACAAATAAATGAAGTGAGTTTTAAAAATATTTTGAGAGTTTTTATCCCTATGCATTCATATGCGTAGTGCCATCATCTGACAATTTGTTGTGTATACACCTAATAATCATTTTTGACCGCCAAATGAATTTTTTTTAATATTTCATATTTCTAATTTTTTTATTGGATCTCGAAAATTTCTGGACCTGCCTTTCCAAAAAATTAATCAAATATATATTTTGTCGATACAAGTAAATTATTTGTTGAAACATTCGGACGCTCCGTTATATCAAAAATTGATTTATCATTGTTGTGATTCTTTTATTTATCTTCAAAACGGTTATATCTGCCTATACAAAAAACTAATCAGCATGTCTCCCCATCAATACGAATCAAATGCTTTTTGATTTATTCATATCGGTAGATCCGTGTTCCCAAAATCGAAGACGAAAATCCGGTCAGCCGTTTTGAGGATACGGGGAAAAAAGGGCCAAAAATGTTGATTATGTTTTTGAGAGAGAAGAGCGACCGATTTGAATGATTCACAAAACATGTTACGTGTATTCACATAATGAACAATTTAATGGATATTTGAAAATACAGGCCCAGCGGTTTTGGAGATCCAAAAAAGGGGAAAAAAGAGTCATTTGAAGATCAAAAATCATTTGACAAATGCACATCAAATTATTTAATCTTCTTATATATAAAAATGAATCGCAAAATGTGTTCGCATAACTCAATTACGCCTGGACCGATTTGGCCAATTCTTTTTTTAAAACGTTCGTTGAAGTCCAAGGATGGTTCTTACGGCGAGAAAAAATCGAATAATTGCCGGGAAAACCCTAAAAACAGCCCTTTTCTTTTTCACATACAAAGGTTTTCTAACTAAAACGTTCAATCAATTTGAGCTTTATTGCTATTAAAGTTTATATTAAATTACAAGCACTCACTATATACTCCTTCTGAACGATTATTCGGATTTTGATAAATTTTTCTGAAGTTTATTAAGGAAATTTTCTAGGATGCATGTGATTATAAAGTACTGGGATGTATGTGCAATATTGTAGAAATAAATGGAAAAAATGTAAAAAAACGACAATGAAAATGAAAAGAAAAATGAAATGTCTACATTATTATTGCCGAAAAGCTGCTGAGGATGTGCCAGAAATTAAAATAATAAAAATACAGTATAAGTATGGCAGATTGAAAGATACACATATGAACAGGATATGACAAATTAATTCACTTAAAATATGAAATTAATGCAATGCATGCGAAAAATACGAACGCACGCCTTAGGGGGCGTCAACACAAGATTCGGATATTAAATTTTCAATATAGATTTTTTTTTTCAATATATAATTTCTTTGCATCTTTTACTAATCTTTCCACAATATTTAAATTCATAAAATTTTACTTTATAGCAACAATTGAGAGGGTAGAGATGAATACATAAAATTCGGCCCTCGCGATATCGATTAGGAAAAGTTTAAGATACAATTTTAGATATCTTAAATAATAAAAATTAAATTAATTTAATCCAACATGAAGTATCAGTGTAATGTTATGGTTATGGTTATGTTATACCGTTTAAAACACTTTAATTTCAAATATATAGTGTGGGCGTTGAAACTCATTTTATTTAAAGCAGTTCTACATTTAACATCGCTCATATTGTAAATGTATATGCATTTTGGCGTGAAGAGTAATTTAAAAAACAATAATTATTATTTTTAGGTAAACGGTAAATATTAGTATATTATATTGAAACATGGCGAACATGAGTACAGGACAACGTCTGTCGGGTCATCTAGTATTTTATAAAGAGTTCAATAATAAGGTCAAATTTTGTGTACATTTCTATGCGTTCCGTACTAATGTTTATCAGTTAGACTTCGGCTTCGAAATCAAAGTATAAAAAAATCAACTTTTTCAAAAAAGACAATTTTTTTAAAAAAACTTAAAAATCTAATTATTTCAAAGCTATCAAAAAATTTTTAAGCTTTTTAAAATTAAAAAAAAAATATTTTCGGTACGGAAAAGTTCAGCATTAGTTCCAACCGTAATTATAATTTCTTCAGACAAAGTTTCATATAAAGGTTGTATAAAGAGTGATCTTGTAAGAAATGTGCGCATGAAATATGTATTTCAAACAGAAGTTATATTTATTGCAATCGTAATAATTGTAATTCGAGCAGAGCAAAAAAAAAGATGTATATCCTGTATAAAAATGAAACTGTCGGAAACGTGAGAATAAGAGAGAATATTACGAACTATTTTCCAAGCATACCTTGAGCATAATCTAGTTCCAGACTAACTTAACTTAATACACGAATGACGTTTATCCTGCATCCATTTGAAGCTGGAAAACTGACACGTTTTCCGAAACCCCCATGAAAGCTCAGGGATATCTTCCTTGGCATAGGATATGAGTAGCGAATGATTTTAACCAACTGCAAAGCACTGTTTTATATGCATTGTCTTCTATGGAAGCGAATCGCGAGCTCTAAATAAGATCTGAGCGGATTCTGACTGTTGTTTAGCAACTACGGAATTATATCTGCATCATACGTTGTTACTAGTCATGTTACATGTAGGCTAGAAACACAGGATAGTAGGAGTCGGATAAAATATCTCAACTGAAGAAGGATAAAACTAGTTCTAAAAACTAGTGGAGCGCATGGAATCGTACCTTAAGGCAAATTGCTGGAACTTCCCGTACCGTAATTAAACATTCGAGAAATGAAAATAATCAATTATTGTTGTGATTAATTTAAAATAGATTATTTATTACATACTATAAACTTACAAGTGCTTTTCAATTTGGGGGACGAGTGTATTTTATGAACAACTCATGTGTACGTTCACAAGAGTCCATTTTTTTAAATTTCATTTTTTGATAATTTAAAATTTTCAAAATTTTACAATTCTTTCAGTAGTTTGAAATTTTTCGGAATTTAAAAAAAAAGTTTATTCTAAATATTTCAAGAATTTGGAAGTTTTTGACAATATTCGATTTTTTTGAATTATTGAAATATTCTCAAATTTTTGTAAGAAATATTTTTTTTTAATTTTTTAATTTCGAAGATTTGAATTTCTTGAAACTTTGAATTTTTTTAAAAATATTGATTTTTTTTGGAAATTTTCAAAATTATTAAATTTTCTGTAAGTGCATTTTTTGCACACCGTCTACTCACGCAAAATGTTTTTTGAATTAATCTAATCGGATGATCCGTTCTCTCAAAAACTGCATAACGGTTTACACACTTTGCGCTCCATACGTCCAAAACAAATTTTGCAAAAACGCCTCGCGATCGAGTACGAACCGATTTTTCTATTTTATAAATCGGTTATTCCATACTGTCAAAAATGTCGAGGACATTTGTTTGAACCATATACGTGAACTTTAAAATTAAAGATCTTGGTACGGAACCCAAAAAAAATTACACAAAATGCGAACACATTATTAAAATCTCTATAAAATATCTGATAATTTAATGTACATATGTCCAATAAACATTTTTGACCGCCAAATGGCATTTTTTTGCCAAAAAATGAACATTTTTATTGAGGGTCCATAACCGCTAGACCTGCCTTCGCCAAAAACTAATCAGCGCGTCTCCTTATCAATACAAATCGAATGATTTTTGAATTATTCAAATCGGTTGATAGAGGTTCCCGAAATCGCCGCTAAAATGTGTATCCGCACACACACACTTACACCCATTTTTTCTGAGGTATGCCAAAATATTCAGAAACCTTTGGAACGTAAAGATTTGCAGAAATGTTCATTTTCGTTTTTTTGCGATTACTATAACTTGCTCTACGGGAAGTTAAAAAATATAACACTAGTTTGAGGTGAAATTTTGCCTTACGACAAGTTAAACTACTCGATACGTGTAGCTCATCAACTTAGCTATTTAGATAAAATGTTCAACTGTATATTTCAAAAACAAAATTATTATTCTCACTAAAAATCTAAGTAATTTCCAACTAATTCTTTTCAAACATACTCATAATAAATTTCAACGTTTCAAGTGGATGTCAACGGTAATCATTAGATACCTACCAAACACAGAATGAAATATTCTGGACGTAGATTTCAATTAGAATCACTTATACGCGAGGTTCATAAAAATTATTGATGAATTTTCATGATTCAACCTTTCATCGTGGACCTATAATATTTTATTATGTTTAAACCATAAAATCTATTGTCGTACAACGTTTCATCAAAATCGTCAAAACATATGTTCAACAATTAATTAATATATAATTAACGGATAGACCAATATTTACCAAAAACTAATCAGCACGATTTCCAGCTCATATTTTTCGAAGAGTTTTTAAATGTGAAAACGTCAACAAATTTTGAACATTTCTGAAAGTTCTAAAAAAACGGTTCGGACGATCATCTTAATCAACGCCAGTCCTGAAAAGTTTCAAATCGGTTCAGCCATTTTTGGAAAAGCAAGGTCAAAATTTGACTCATACACACACATACTTTTTTTAAAATTTGAATCAAATAATTCAGAATCACTTTCAACACCGGGAAAATAAATTAGAAAACAAAATATTCTGGCAGTCATAAGAAATAGACCAGAATTCGTCAAATAGAAAACTTCTGATAGTACAGTAATATACAAATTCAAGTTTTTGGTAATATAGGGGCAAACATTTTTTTTTTTTTTGAGTATAAAAATCAGAATTTCCAAACTTTCAAACATATATTAATCGCTAATAGAATGCGACCAAGTTGCATTAATTGGCACAATAATTATATATGGTCAAAGTCGAACAGGACATTTTTGGTTATATACAGATCCACAAACAAGATAATTGTGGACTTAATAATAAGTATTGATCATAATTATAACTAATTCATTGATAATATTTATCGTAAGATTCGGATGAATTATCTGTATAATTATGAAGAAGTTAACTCATTTGTAGAATATATAGATACACAGGATATGTAGAATTTAAAATATGTAATTAAAGTCATTACAACTTCAAATTGCATTAGTTTATAAGTTTATTCCGCATCGAGAGTAGTGAGATGGATCATCTCTGAAAGATCAGAAAACTACGAATTTAATAGAAATGTAAATGTTGAAGACATGTGAACTTTAGAACAAGCATTGATCTTTATCATAATATACGGAAGTGAGATTTCGATATAACATAGCGTAAATTTTAAACATGTATTTAACGTAGTTACTACTTCTTCTGGTTGCATTAGTTTAACAATTTGTTCTAAATTTTCAAACTCAAATAGATGAATTCTAGAAGTATATAATCCAACGAATTTTGAACAAAATGTAAATAAGGACTATTGATCGATCGTTATAATAACTTGTCCAGGTTTCATTAGTTTATATAATAATATGTGACATCTAACAAAGTTGCTAACAATATTATATTATTAACATTTGGGCAAAAAAACGAATGGCTAAACAAAACACATAATTTAAAAGATGTTGAAGTGGATTGTTTTGCTTTTGATAAATAATGAGCCAATTATTACCAATTCAATGTAGCACCTTGACCCATGTGATAAGAACACAAATAATTGAATTCTATGCGATTGGAAATTGAAGGCAGTTTGGAAATTGACTTTTGATCTAAAAATTCTCAACACAAATCGAGTCAAAATATGAAATATGAATGTCCAAGCCAGCCCTAGTTAAAGCGGAATATAGATTATAAAGAAAATTTAAAAGGAGTGTTTTCAATGATAAGAAATAAGAAATGTCATTAAATTACATTATTAGTTTTATAATTATTATGCAAGACTCAAATTAATTAGAGTATGAAGTCACTACTAAATTTAATTTGCTATTTACTTCCTGAAATGAGTTTCTTTCTACAATTACAATAGCGTTGTCAACAAAAAAAAAAAAACAAACAGTTCAGTACAATTCATAAGATCGTTTATGTACTGGGAAAAAATGTAATATAATTCTTAATATAATTTTCAAGTATGCCTTATTTATATATTTTATAAGATGTATTGTTGATTTTAAGTTAGATTCAACAGATGTTTTTTATAACTTCTATAATACCTTACATGTAGGTGGGGTAAAGAAGACCAACTGAACTTTTACTCGGGCAAAGGTGTAAACAATAAAGAAACAAAAAAATAAAAATGTAATTCTGTCAAAATAATACATTTTACAGGAAATGGGCTCGCCCGTAGGTAAGCGGATAAGAGCGATGGGTCTTGTTTAAGAGGTCCCGGGTTCGATACCCACTTCGAGCAGCCTGTTGTCAGGCAACATTGACAACGATTTTCACTTGGAAATATA
This sequence comes from Ctenocephalides felis, assembly GCF_003426905.1. Lineage (NCBI taxonomy): Eukaryota > Metazoa > Arthropoda > Insecta > Siphonaptera > Pulicidae > Ctenocephalides > Ctenocephalides felis. The sequence continues at coordinate 126,757,424 of NW_020538040.1, forward strand.
GATAGCAATATGTTTCCAAGTGAAAATAGCCCTCACTCGGCATTGTTGCACCATACTTGCCCTATTACAGAGATTGTAATATAAATTTATCATACAGAGATGTGACAACTGTTTGGGTTGCCATCTGTAATAAAACAAACGTAGTTTGTAAGATCTTAATCACAACAGCTCATAGAACCCATAAGTTCTGATCGCTGTTCAAATAAAATTATAAAATCACAGGAAATAAAAAATAGGTATTCTAACTCTGATGATGAACTCTGACAAATTACTGGGTCAAGATTATATATGTGTTATCTTTGTCAAAAATTGCCTATGAAATTTATATTTTTGCATTGGTTGAATATTGTATCAATTATTTCGGAAAATTCCTTTAAAATTAAAAATAAGATGCTTGATTCGTTTGCTCCTGGTTGTCCCATTTCACCTCGCGTATGGAGTAAAATGGACCAGAGAGATTTTTGAAAAACAGTAAAGGAAACATATCAACGATAACGCATTAGCTGGGATTTTTACTGAACTTGGTCAAAAAGTTGTTTGCTTGATATGCGTTATTTGTTTTGATATAAGTTGGTTTTCACAATCTTGGTCAAAGTCAAATTGGACCTTTGTGCTCCGCCATACACCATAATGATAATAAACGAATAGAAAGATTAAATGAGTGTAATACAAAATCTAAACTAGGGGGGTGTAAAGCATCGTGCTTTAAGGCAAATTGCTGGAACTTCCCGTACCGTAACGAAATCTTCGAGGAATTCTGAATGTTTTCAAATAGATGATTATAAATATTGTAACATTGTCTAATATTTATAAGAATTATATAAACTGAATTGCAAAGTTAAAATTATTTGTTTAAAGTATATTAGAACTTCAGTCAGAATTAAAAATAAAATCTGAATTATTTTCGATGTACAAAAAAACTTAAAAAAAATGATACAATTTTTTTTCCAAATCAATTTTTTTGTTAAAACAAGCTGAAAGTTCTTTGAAACATTTAAATTGGACGCTTAGTTCTCTCAAAAACTGCCATTTTTTGCACATTTAGCTCTGTATCTTATTTGTATCTTCGGAATGGCTGGGCCTACCTTTGCCAAAAACTAATGACCACCAACCAATAACCAATCATTCTTTGCTCTTTATCTCCGTAACTGCTGGACCTACCTTTGCCAAAAACTAATCAGCACATCACCCTATCAATAGGAATCGAATGTTTTTTGAACCATTCAAATCGGTTGATCCGTGCGCCCGAAAACGTGACCAAAAAATTGTATCCATACATACATACACACACACACATCCATTTTTTCTGAGGTATGCCAAAATGTTCAGAAACCTTCAAAACGTTGAGACATGTAAAACTTTTCAATTTCGGTTTTTGAACGATTTCAATAACTTACCCTACGGGAAGTTAATTATTGATGATGTTTATATAAGAGTCGTGTAAAATATTTGTGTCGGTTCTCAGATTTACGCTATTGTTATCCCGAACCATTAACACTGATTCTGCCATGCTTCATGTATGTTTATACTACATGATTATTTTTAATCAGTGCGATATTATTCCATCGAGATTTCTACATCTGCTATTGTGTACTATTCCTGAAAATCGAGCGCGGCGCGGCTCTCGGGAGGGAACCCCGGCCGAGCGTTAACCATTAGAACGAACATGGAATTATCAAACACTTGTACGTGCACAATGCACAAACCGTGGCGCCCAGATTAGTCCGCAGACAAGTTGTACGAAGAGTCGCAAAATCCGCCGTAAAACACGAACGTTTCTCAAAGTTCAAAAGTCGAAAACTACCCAACTGCATGTGATAATCTATTTATTTGTTTACTCATTCCTAAGCAAGTGGTAATCAATAAATCATAAAAAATTGAAAGTGTATACATAATTAGTAATACCTGTAAAGTTATTTTATCATTGCATACAGTTTGATCCTGCAACACTCATAATTAATTTAAAAAGAACTAGTGATGTATGGCATTGTGGGTTATATGAGGCAAATTGCTAGCACTTCCCGTACCGTATTGAAATATTCGAATATTATAGTTTTGTTTTTAAATAGATTATAATATATACAGATATTTTCATTATTCCTATTTTATACATAAAATGTTAGAGCTTATAAATCGAACTACTTGCATAAGTTTACATGACAAGTAAATGAATAAATCTTAATAAATCGGAATTAAAATGAATCTCATCTTTTATTTCTAAGAATTATATAAACTGAATTGCAACGTTAAGTTTATTTCATGTATATAGGTAAGCTTTAGAATTTTAGCTAAAATTTTTGAAATGATAGATTTTTTTGTTGTTTTTTTTCCCGAAAACAATAGTTTCCTCAACACAAGCAAAAAGTTTTTTGAATCATTCAATAGAATGCTTTGTTCTCTCAAAAAGTTTTTACACGTTTAACTCCGTATCTCCGAAACGACTGGACCTATCATTGCCAAAAAATAATCACCACTGCTTCCCATCATCACGAATTGAATCCATTCTGAATCATTTTAATCGGATCCTTGGTTGTCGCAAAAACAAAGTTTCCATTTTCTGCATTATTTGTTCCGTATCTCCGAAACGACTGAACTTGTCTTATAATTAGCCAAAAACTTATTAACACGTATCCGCATAAGTAAGAATTGAATGTTTTTTGAATCATTCAAATCGGTTGATCCATGCGGCTGAAATAGTAGACAAAAAATTGTATCCATACAAGATATATACTACAAATATACCTATACCTATATTTTATCTAATGTAAGCCAAAATGTTAATAATTGTGTTTTGATAAAGATTAATAGTTAGTAATAAAAGTGTCTATTTTGGGTTTACGACATATCTTTTCCAATGAATTTCTACCGCTGAACACAAATCTAAAAGCAAAATTGGAGGCCAAATAGCAAAAAAATAGAAGAATAAAAAACCGACAAGTCGTCATCTATCTACAATTTTTTTAAATAGATTATATATATTTAAAATCTTGTCATTTTTGTCGTTTTCTGGCCCTTTTTTCTCAAATAACACGTGCAACGGAGTAGTTCAATGTTTTTTTCATCTCCGTTGAGTATCTTTTTGAAGTTGCTAGAAGTGATTTTCAATCATATTTAATACTTATAGCTCCAAATATTCTGCAAACATATTAGCAATTATCTCAAAATATGTTTGCAAATTACTGCTGGAAGATGCAAAAAAACATACTCAGCAGGGATGAAAACAGCGTTTCAATAAATTATTGTAAGTGATATCTAAAAAAGAGGCAGAAAACTACAAAACTTATAGGATTTCAATTATCATGCATATAGCAACATTCTGGGAAGGAGACTTTTTCGATTTTTGCCATTTATCCTCAATTTTGACTCTGAGTTGTGTTCAGCAGAAAAAATAATTAAAATTTATTAACAAAAGAGTAGCTGATATTTCAAAAAATATCATTTATAAAATGAATATTTGAACCGTTAATCGCGTTGAAAGCCTGTCTAGTTCAAATGTAGGTACTTTAATTGGTTAGTGTAATTTTAGCCATTGGCCAAGATAAAGTTTTCAATCAATAAAAATAGTGTTTCTAGTATTTCAAAAATGAGATTAAATATAAAAGATAAATAGATTATGAACAAAATTTTCTTTTGTTAAAAATATACTATTTTTGCTAAAAAATCAGTTTATTTTCTGATAATTATAACAACAGTTAGGAGTGAGAGCATGAAAAACAACGCTGTGGAGTGATATAATACAAAGTGATAATAAGTCTTGAAAAAATATCTCAATAATTTTTATTGGCATTTAAAATGTCCAAGGATTGTTTTAAAAATAAGCACATTTCAACCTGGCTTCCTCTGCAAAAATGCTTAAACAGAAAGCATTATACGACACTTTAAATCACATACACTTTTATCGAAACACGTGAAAATATCAAACGCTGATTTTATTCAAGATCTACCTACGTCGTATAAATGGCTATGCAAATTTCTTTCCACTTTTTTGCCGTATCGATTTAAGATGTCGTGTCAGAAAGTTAGATGGGCCCGAAAGCTTTGACAGTCGGATTGACAAGCTCTGATTCATAAAGTTCCAAATGTATAAATTAGAGTTCATATAAGCGAGAAAGTTAAAGTTTGCAGCTACCGACAAAATTCAGCAAACTTATCTGGTACCCGATTGTGTATACACATTGCTGACAATGAATACCGCCAGTGACAGAAATAACTGAAACAATGGCGGAGAAATATGAATTAGAGAAACCATAATTTGGAGAAGCAACATTATTGCAAGAAAAAACATTGTAAGTTATGGTAATCTAATTTTTAATTAACACTAAACCTACCGACAATTCGTGTATAACCAAGATTTGCATTTGCGCGCACACACACAGATACACCACACATACATCCATTTTTCTAAGGTATGCCAAATTATTCAGAAACCTTCGAAACGTTCATTTTCGATTTTTTTGCGATTACTATAACTTACCCTACAGGAAGTTAATCAAAAAATTTTCATGAAGTTTCATCTAAATTTATTTTGTTTAACTTCTAAAAGACTGTAGAAGGAAAAAAATGAATAAATTAAATATTGGTAAGAAATGCCATATGCATATATACTAATACTAATAATAACATACTTTAATTAGCTTTGTCACATTGTTTCCCAATTATTTTAGTGTGAAATGTTCATTTGAAGCAAAAAATATTTGTTGTTTTGTAACCACCACACAAAAAAACATAATTATGCATTTATAATGACTAGACAAACATCTAATATTTGAGCTACTATATTAAATAGATTGTAAAAAAGTAAAAAATATTTTGTTG
>NW_020538040.1:126763238-126866505 GCF_003426905.1 Ctenocephalides felis
TTATCAGATATTTTATAAAATTTCAATAATGAATACAATTTTTGTTTACATTTCTATGGGTTTCATACCAATGTTCATATGCAAGACAGCGGGTAGCGCTTACGCGCATTGATGCTACGCTATGGTAAAAATCTCTAAATTTTTCGAAAAGTTCTATTTTTTTTTCAAAACTTCCCAAAATATTTTAAAGTTTTAAAACGGGGCAAAAAGTTCCAGGAATTTGCCTTAAGGCACGATGCTATGTGCCACTAGTTTATACCAGCGCTCCATACTATTATTGACGAATATTCTCGTCATGAGCTCGATTCGGACAACGACACAAAACTATTTGATGTTAGCGCCACATATTTTTTTTGAGAATATTAAAAAAAAAAAAATTAAATTTTTATAAATACAAAAACGAATTAAATAATACAACTTGCAAACGCGTGTACATCTTACAATTTGAAAAAAACTCTTTTGTTAGTAAATTAAAAGTTCTGTATATTCATTCAGATCACATCAAAGTATAGGGTCCGTCAGAAAAGTTTTTTTTTTTTGAAAATGCTATTTTTTAAATCTTTTCTATTTGAAAGTGCAATCCTTCTGGTTAATAATCGAAAATAATTTCATTGAAATGGCTGTCTAACTATAATGTCTATAATGTAGCTAATAACTTGAGATGTGATTCATAAGTACACACAGAAGATTAAAAACTTTTCCAAATATTCATCTAAATTAAATTCATACAATAAATAACCCATAGACAACTCTCGCGGGGTTCCATCTTTTTCACGAGAAATACATAGATTTATATACGAGTTCCAGATTCTGGAGAGAACAGTAAATCAGAACAAGCGGTGAACGGCTAAAAGTGTGTTATTTCGTAGGCGGATGAAACCAAATTTATTCCGTCGTGTAGGAAGTTTGCATCAGAGTTCTCAACAAGACAGGAGAAAGAGTAAATATTCTAGAACACCGTAAATATGTACTTGTCATGGATAATCTATCTTTGTTTCAAAGTGTATATTCAATTCAATGAAATACGATACAAAACACTGGAGAGACATACAAATAGCTCGGTTTTTTTGTACCCGCGCTTCGGCAGGTGAGTAAATAATAGAATCGACGGCTCTTGAATGTTACTTTGTAATAAGTGTGATGTCAAATATCAATTATCGAATTGCTGTTTTTCAGTATAATCAAGATTATTAAATTAAATTTGATTAAATTGATTAAAAAGTGATAAAAACACAAATTCATGAAGATTTATTATACTAAAAGTGCTGACTGAAAACTTTACTAACAAGCATAAAATGCATTCACTTATATTGATTTATTTTGTGTAATTATATATTTGTGTACTTAATGATTTTATTTATTCGTTCTTTCGTTTATTTAATTTATTAATTAAGTTCCCGTAGGGCAAGTTAAAGTAATCGCAAAAAAAATCGAATAAACATTTTTATAGATCTTTACGTTTTAACGGTTTCTGAGTATTTTGGCATACCTTAGAAAGAATGGATGCATGGGTGTGTTTATGTGTGTGTGTGTATGTGTGATTCCAATTTTCGTCGACGATTTTGGAAACACCGATCAACCGATTTAAATAATTCAAAAAAAAATCGATTCGTTCTGATAAGGAGACGTGCTGATTAGTTTTTGGCAGAACCAGGTCTAGGCGTTTCGAAGATACGGTGCAAAAAGTGCCAAAAATGGTAACTCAGTTTTTAAGAGAACGGAGCGTCCGATTTTAATAATTCAAGGCAACTCTAGCAGTTTCGGAGATCTAATGAAAAAGTAAAAAAAAAAATGCTATTTGGCGGTCAAAAATGATCATTAGGCATATGCACATCAAGTTATGATATTTCATAGAGATTTTAACAATAAGTATAATTTTTTTTTTATTTCTATGGGTTCCGTACCAATGCTTATCCGTTAGACGGCGACGCGGTGCTTACGCGCTTTGACATTTTGTCTCTATGCAGTTAAAGCAGTACGATTGATTTGAAAAAAAGTTCAAAATTTCCATAATATGTCAAAATAAAGAAAACATTTTTTCCATTATTTTTTTTTCAAAAAAAAGTAATTTTTTGCCAAATTTATAGTTTCTCAAAAATCTAATTTTTTTCAAAAATGTTAATCGTTTTTAAAAAATAATAATTTTTGGTACGGGAAGTTCCAGCAATTTGCCTTAAGGCACGATACCATGCACCCCATTAGTTAAATTTGTATTTATTAATTTATTTATCAACTTCCCGTAGGTAAATTATAATAATCGAAAAAAACGTTAAGGTTTTCTGAACATTTTGGCCTACCTTAGAAAAATGTATGTATGTGTGTGTGTATGTATATGTGTATGTGCGTATGGTATGTGTGTATGTAATGTGTATGTGTGTGTGTGTGTGTGTATGGTATGTGTGTGTCTATGTGTGTGTTTGGGTGCGGACACTTTTTGTCGACGAGTTCGGAAACATTTGAATAATTCGAAAAATATTCGATTCGTATTGAAAAGGAGACGTGCTGATTAGTCTTTGGCATAGGCAAGTCGAGCCGTTTCGAAGTGCCAAAAATGGTAATTGATTTTTTGAGAGATCGGAGCGTCAGATTTGTATGTTTAAAAAACATTTCATTTGTATTGACAAAATGAAAAACTGATGATTTTTGGCAAGGGTGGTCTAGCGGTTTCGAAGATCCAATAAAATATAGTAAAAAAAATCTATTTGGCAAATCAATTGTCACATATTTCATAGATATTTTAATACTAAAAATAAGAACAATTTTTTATATTTCTATGAGTTCCGTACCAATATTCATACGTTATACTGCGACGCGGCGCCCACGCTGCTTCTATTCTAGCATCCAAAGTAAATATAAAGTAAAAAATTAGGCAAGTAGACAAGTTCAATAGCAGGCACATAGACAAGTAAATAGGTAGACAAGTAAACAGGTAAACAATAAGACTTTCAGATAAGTAGATCATATAAACATCAAATATTTATTGTTAAAATCGAATACTTATACATATCACGATCTTCATGAAACTCGTTTAAACACCTAGATTATTTATTGGATTAGTATGATTTTTTATATAAATATATATATATATATATATATATATATATATATTTATATATACACAATAGATCTTTACTCTTTTTACCCCTGTTTGGAAACAGATGTGAATATTAAGTGAATTGTTTGTACCGATCTAATTCACCATAATTACTACATAAATAGCAAATTATTCTGGAAACCGGGTATCAAATTGAAAATGAATAAATTTCTACAAAGCGTAGCGTTATACTTATTTAAAAAACAAATCTAATTATGTAAATTGTATACAGTTAAAAAAGCATCTCAACACCTTACTTCTAACCAAATGACGAAAATAAAAGATACTGAGAAGCCGTAGCATAGAAGAGATGGGAATTTTCTTGCAAAATATGTCACAGTTTTTACATTTATTATATTTATATTTATTATGTATGAAACATATGTGCTTCAACTTTATTAAAATATAAAATATTTATTCAGTCTGTGTGGACAAAAGATTTGTAAACTATAATTGCTTTCTAATTTCGTTTCTAACTTAATAAAGCAAAGTCTGTTTTATTCGTGTTCTGCTTACGATGAACTTTTAAATGTGCATTTAAATTTAGAAAAGTACATCTAAAAGTACATCTAAACGTACAAACGTTTTTAATTTCAACCATATGTCTACGAACATTTCAAGAATGTTATAGTTTAAAACCAGAGTGTTGAATCCGGGGCCTGTGATTGAAAGCTTATAGCTCTAACCACTAATCCTTAAAAAATACGTAAATGATTTGTTTGATAAAATAAAACAGGTGTTCATGATAAGTACATAAAACGTATGTAATCTAGTAAGTGAGCTCGCCCGTAGGTAAGCGGTTAAGAGCGACGGGACTTGTTTCAGATGTCCCGGGTTCGATACCCACTTCGAGCAGCCTGTTGTCAGGCAGCAGTGACAACGATTTTCACTTGAAAATATAGATAGCAATATGTTTCCAAGTAAAAATAGCCCTTGCCCGGCATTGCTGCACCAATAAAAAGTCTGCCCTATTACATTAATTCTAATAACAAAATCGTCAAATATGGATGGATTAACCATTGGGTTACCATCTAAAAAATACGAAGTAAGGAGAAGTTTCAGCCCAACAGCTCATAGGGCGTAAGGTTCTGATTGCTGCTAAAAAAAATGTAATAAGTACATGTAACATATCAAATTCGATTCATCCTACCAGTTTGAAAAAATTACTTATTGCTGACGTAATTCTTATTAATTTAATACCATTAATAAATGTGTAAACATCACGCGTATTTTTACTTTGATTTTAGTTTTTAATATTGATATTTTGTAGAGTTTATTTACAAATGAAGAAAAGAAAGATGTATTGCCTATAATAATCAATTTGTATTATTTATTATTAGTAGTAGTTTAAAGTACGGGAAACAGCAACAACATTAGAAATAGCCCGTTTGTAGTCTATAAAAATGTTTAATACATAATTTTGTATATAAAATTTGTGTTTACAAATACTTTTACTCAATAATATTATTATAGTTGATGATAAAAATACTCATGATTCATTGTGAAAGAATTCCGGCTATTCGTCAGAAGACAATACCGTTTCTCAAATGTATTATTAATAGCGCTAATGCAATATTCCGCAATGATGAAAAACTCCTATAAATTATACAGCAAAGCTTTTACCGAAACTCCTTTCTTAATGGCAGCCAATTTAGAATACGAAGTTGGCATGCTATACTTCAGGATTTAATTATAATTGTAGCATTACTGTTAAAGGAGAAGATATCATAACCTTGGGCTTTACGAAGATATTTCAGGAAAGAGGTGTAGACATCTTGAGCAATTTTGAATGATTGAATGAAAGTAAAATCTGATATTAGCCATTTTGATTTATTATGATTTAGATATTATGGCCATGATTATTGTAATCGACGAGTTTAACTTGACTTACGGACCTGTTCTAGAGCAGTAGTACGCATTATATATATATATATATATATATATATATATATATATATATATATAAACTTCAAATTTAACTCTATTTTCACTCCCTACCAAATCCAACACTACTAATGAGCGTGTTATTGGTTTACGCTTAATGAGATGAAATATACATACCACCAGGAAAAAGCATAAAACTTAAAACAATGTTAAATATAAAATATGAAGGTTATTTTTTTGTAAAAAAAATTCAACACAAAACAAAACCATTTTATAAAATCCTTTTTGAAAATCATCATAGAGCCAAAATCAAATACTTTAGCAAACGTTGAATTTTGACTCCATAATGATTTTCAAAAAAGAACGTTTTTATATAAAATCTTTTAGTTTTGTGTTGAATTTTCTTCCACAAAAAATAAATTTTATATTATATATTTAATATTGTATTGAGTTCGTTACTCTTATCCCGGCGGTATGTATATTACATCATATGTATTATTAATTGTATTTTAGATTACTAAATTATGGCACACATCAAGTGTCAAAATGAATAATAATAAAGCAAATTATTTTTATTTCGACGAATGAGCTGCTAATGATTATCAAATTTATATATATATATATATATATATATATATATATATATACCGTATTTTGACTGGTTCCTATAATATCTAAATTAATTTTTTAATAATTTAATATACATTATTACCAGGGATGCTCAGCGCCCGCATGCATTGTTTCTAGCACCCCCCACCCCATTTTTTTACCTATTTTAACAGTTTATTATTAAAATTATCCTAATAAGTTAATATTTGGTATTGAAACATTTTATTTATTTTGGGCATTTTATGCGATTTATTTATTGAGCAAATCATAAAGAGCAAAAAAATTCTAGCCTTTCATTATTAAACATAACCATAACATAACACTGGTACTTTATATTGGATTATTCTAATTTAAATTTTTATTATTTAAGATATCCAAAATTGCATCTTAAACTTCTCCTAATTAATATCGTAAGGGCCGAATTGTATGTATTCATTTTTATTTTCCCATTTGATGTTTTAATGTGTAATTTTTAACGTATTTTAGAAATATTGTGCAAAGATTAGTAAAAGATGCAAAGAAATTATATCATCTTCAATGATATTCAAAAAAACTATATTAAAAATTTCATATCCGAATCTTGTGTTAGCGCCCCCTAAGGCGTGCGCTCGCATTTTTTGCATGCATGCATTCAAAGTAGGACCGGCCCTGATTATTATTTGATTTCATATTTTAAGTGAATTAATTTGTCAAATCTTGTTCCTATGTGTATCATCAATCTGCCATTCATATACTGTGTTTTATATTACTTTAATTTCTGGCACATCTCAGCTTCTTTTTAGCAATAATAATGTAGACATTGTATTTTTTTTATTTATGATAATGGATTTATTATACATATTCTAATATTGTCTAGACACATAGGTAAGTTTAAATTTTTCACAGTTTACATTTATTTTCAATGCCAAACATTTATTAAGTATTTTCAATGTCAACCAATGACATGTTGTTTTTGCAATTTTTTCATTTATTTCTACAATAGTACTACTATATTTTTACAATCACATACGTACTAAAAAATTCTCTTAACGAACTTCAGAAAGATTTATCAAAATCCGAATAATCGTTTAGGAGGAGTATATTTGCATACATCATTACAGAAGAAATATATATATATATATATATATATATATATATATATATATGTGGTTATTATAATTTATTATTGCTTCTCCTCACAAGATAACAGTATGAATTATATAGGAGAACTGTCAAACATGTATAAATTATTAATTTTTGCTGTAATATCTTTGCTTGTTAAAAGTTTAACCAAAGAGAGCTAGTTACTAATAAATTTATAAACCGTGTACTTACTTTGTTCAAACTTTGAGGAAAATTTGCATAAGTTTTGAAATGATTATTCAAAGCTTTGCACAAACAAAATTGCGTTAGTTTTCAAATTTGTTTGCGGAGCAGATCATTAATTCTAGAGAAGTAGTCATACCTGAAAAAAATAATAAATTATAGAGTTAACTGTGGATTTTATCTATTCAATATAATATAATCAATTTATATATGTATTTCAAATATCCAACACATATTTAAAAAAAACAACATTTGAAGATTTCTTACAAATAAAAAATATCAATTGCAATATATTTCGAGAAAATTCAACTATACAAATTGTAAACGTATAGTTGTTAAACAAAATTTGTTTCTAAATGAATATAAATAAAAATAATGTTAATAAAATAATAATAATATTGATAAAAATGAGTGAAAAAAATTAACATTTTTATAGAATAAATAAAATGATTTAACAAATATAATTCGTACTGTTAACGAACATTCATTTTTGGAATTATTTAAACAAATAACATACTATAAATATAATGCCCACGTCAGATGAAATTTTCCACATAAATCAATATTGAAAATAAACCGCGTTATATGTTAATTTATCTAAATTTGACCGCGACACTATATTAATTTATCATTGTAGATAAATAAATAATGTCTTAATTTATAGGGATACAATATCGGACATTATTTAAGTATTTTTTGTTTAATAAAATTTAGATCAATAAATAGATGTATCTAATGTATTATATGTAATTTAACAAAAAAAATGAAAATGAATTTAACAAATCTATTGCCAGATCTAATATAAATAATAGATATAATTTCTAAAAACTATATTTTTGTTAGAACACCAAAAACTTAACAAAATATGTTCAGAGAAAACAACAAGCATAAATTTCGATTTTTAAGAAACTATAATAATTTTTCATTTGCAAAGAACTTACATTTTTGTTTCAAATTGTTTTAATTTAAATTTAAATGAATTTTTATTATGACATTTCATTTTGTTAATAATTGTCATAACCTTTAATAAATTTCCATTCGCTTAGAAATTGTTCCTGTTGCATTAATGTTTTGAATTATAATTATTTATTTAATTATTAAATTATTGTAACATTAATACATTTAGGCTCATGCCCTTCTAATATTACTATTACGAATTACCTTTAAATACATTAAAATACATAAATAAATAAAAAAATAAAATTTAAATAAACAAAAAATTAAATAAATAAAAAATAACAATATAATTATGAAACTAAATATAATCTTAACGCTAGATATTAACGAATCAATATGATCATTTTTTTCATGTTTTTTATGCGTAATTCCACATTTAATGCTCTATATTTATCGTTATTGCATAGTTCATCATAATTCTAATATTATTAATATCTGCAATTATAATTATAAATTTTATAGGGGAGTTAGATGCTATCTGTAACAGGGGTAACTAGTAACAAACATTTAGCAATAAAATTTCAAAGGATATTAAAACATTTTGTATTTATATTGGGTATGTAACCGTCCTCACAATATTGTCATAGTTCTACTTTCCCGCAGACCATCGCAATAAACAGAACTGTACAGTCACGTCAATTTTGACATGTAATATAAATATAAAATTGATCTATAATATATTTTTGTTTAGCATTATTATTATCGACTAATTGTAAATCTTATATATCTTATCTCGTTTCAAATATATCAATTTTTGAAACATTTTTTTTTGATTTCATAAATAGTTAAAAAATCACACCTGGGATTAGAAGCAATAAAACCTTGGGGCTAGTTGTAACACAAAATAATTATATACAAAGGTGCAAGCGAAGAAGATTGGATGGAATGTATAGTTTGTAAGATGTATAAGAATGTAAATTCTTTTACAATATACATTATATCTTTCGTTTGTATTAAATATAGTTAAGTTGTTAATTGTGAAATAATGAACAACAGTTGTGGAAATATTTGAACACCATTCGGTAGAACTTATACTTACAGCAACTATCCATATTAATTACGTAGAAATATAAAGATATATTAATTTAAAAAAAAACTGTTGCAGCAAACCCCTAGCTTCTCTATTTTATGATTATCATTCAATCAATATCTATTTATATCTAAAAGTCCACTCTAAAATGAAGTATTTATTAATAATCAATGATTTGAGTTACTTTAGCAAATCAAGTAAATTATATGCAAATTTATTATCCAGTTCAAAATCAAATATCGCTTTTGATAATATCGGTTAATAATATCTGATGAGAAACAGCAAACATTTCATTTCATGATCAATTGCTAATATTAGCTTAGGTATTCACAAATCAGAGATATAGAGTAGTATAATATCAATAAATGTTATAGCCATGACCTAATAATTGATATGAACGATGAAGCAAATCGACATTTTGGGCATAAAGAAAAATCGAAAAAAAATTTTTAATCATGAAAGTCAATTTTAATTAAATAGCGTTGAGCATAACCAGGGAAGGGTGTAATTGATATCAGTTTATCAATTGCTGTCAATATTTGTTAATGACATATGCATGCACATATATATTATGTGTATGTGCATGTATGAATATGAACATGAGCAGAACTCGACATTAAGCCGAGGTGACAGTATTAAATATGAGTATCATAAATTTTTTTTAAATAAAATTATGTTACTATTGCTGCCTAATTTTAAGAGTTATGAGCTTTTAAATACAACTAAGAGCTTTGTCACTATGACCACATTTAAAGATTGGATCCGTAACTGCGAATAAAATTTCTAGAACCAGATTTAAAAACTAGGACACAATTAATCTGAATTTTTAATAATTAAGGCGAATTGTTAAACTATAAATTCAAAACGTTTGAAATGGATCGACTTTGAAAAGCCGTCCTTTTAAAAAAATATTAAGTTTTCCTGACTTATTTCATTAAAGGTTTGCGCATTTAATCTGGATTACAAAATTGTACAATCATTATTAGTTTAATATGGGAAAAAAAGAACACAAAAACCTAAAAAAATAAATAAATTTTTTTAACACATTTCACTCACTTTAAATATTTTTTATTTGCATAAGGTCAATATTTGATTGAACAAATATTTGATTTGAGAAAACTGTAGAACAATTTTTTGACGTAATATTTCAATATTTACGCAGTATGTAATTATAATAATTTAAACAATCTGTCATAATTAGAGTAATATGAGATGGCTTTCATCTAAAACTAATCAGTATCATTCCCAAATAATATCTTTCGAACAGTTTTTGATTTTTTAAAATCGATTTGGTAGTATGAGCTTAAATTTGGACGAGAAATTTAACACTTTTTTCCAAATTACAAAGAAACGGCTCGACCGATCCGCTGCACGAAACTGAAAAAGGATAATCTACATCAAAATACATCGATTGGCTTTTAAATTTTTAAAATCGGTTCAGGGGTTTTTGAACAAACGTCGATGAGAATTCAAATTTTGACAAACGCCAAAAAAACGATACTAATTTATGCAAACTTTGAAGACTTTTTAAAATTAAATGACGTGTCATAGGACCGTAACATTTTAGTATGATATGTAAGACTATGGTATATACCACAAAAAAAGTTCATGAAAATCGTCGGAAAAGAATTTTTTTAACACTATATTACAAGAAAACGTCCCGGTCGATCTTTACCAAAAACTTATCAGGTTGATTCCCAACCAATATCTTTGGAATTATTTTTGAATTTTCAAAATCGATTCAGAATTACGGGCTAAAACGTGGACGAAATTGTTTTTACTTTTCTGCGATTTACAAAGAAACGGCTCGCCGATCGTCGCACAAAACTGAGAAACGCTAGTCATCATCGAGATATATCGAACGACTTTTAAATTATTGAAATCGTTCCAGCCGTTTTTGAGAAAACGTCGATTTACGGCAAGAAATCTGTTCACATACATACACACACACAAACTCTTTCTTTTTCCAAATTTGGTCTCATTCGATTCAGAATGGCTTGTTGAAACGTCAAGAAAATATATAATTAACGAATCGGATTTTTTTATGAAAACACTTTTCCTTATGGTAGTTAACCTGGTGGCATTTTGGCGGAACCCATAAATATGTACTTATTAAAATCTTTTACCTAATAATTTGATGCGCATATCCAATGATCATTTTTGACCGCCAAATGGAGCTTTTTTTAACAATTTTTATTGGATCTCCGAAACCAATTGGACCCCACGTCGCAAATGTTATAAATTCCGTTAGTTAATACAAGTGAAATTAATGTCGGATGACCTGTTTCTTCAAAAACTGCATTTCTATTTATGGCACTTTTTGCCCTGTGTCTTCGAAACGTCTGCATCTGCCATCGTCAAAAACTAATCAGTATATTTCCCGATCACTAAGAATCAAATGTTTTTGCAAATATTTAAATCGTTTGATCCGTGCTCTCAAAATCGTCAACAAAAATTTGTTTCAGCACTTACATATACATACACACACGTTTTTCGAATTGTAAGGTATTCCAAAATGTTTTGAAACTTTTGAAACGTTATAATATGCAATCATTTTTATTTTGTATTTTTGCTATTACTATATGGGAAGTTAATGATATAAATATAATTAGATCCATTATATAACGATAATCGACATAACATGTCGATATAATTAATAATGTTTAATTTGTGCATAGGAATAACCGTACCGAACTCTGATTGGATTTATTTAAATTGTGAAATTTATAATAATCAATTATTGGAAATATTAATAATTATCTCCGTTGCTGATGCTAATGATGTAATAATTAAAGTATTAAATAGATTGCAAGTGCTATTCCGTGTTTTGTTGTGCTGTCATTTCCGCGATACGGAAGTCAAATGCATAACATTGTATTCCATTTTGACACCCATTGCACAACGAACAATAACTGCTATACGTTCTGAGCCCCATTGTTATGTAATAGTCAAATTTATCATTTTACATGAGAGTCACGTTTCACTCAATTTTTTCTTCTTTTTTTGTTTGAAGTGGACTTTTTATTCGATAAAGTTTGATGCTTCTGTTCGCAACCTTAATTCACTTGTTTGCCGAAAGAGAAAAGCAGCAGAGATTATTATTTTGGCAGAGAGCTTTCTGTTGGTTCTCGTCTATATCTCGTGAACCAATCGATAGTCTGAAAGTTTGGTCTTTTTTAAGTTTTTCGTAGGATAATTTAAAGTAATTGCAAAAAAATAGAAAATGAAAATTTTATACATTTCAGGACCTTCTGAACATTTCCAATAGCTTAGAAAAAAATGATGTGTATGTGTGTATGCGTGTGTGTATGTAGTACAATGTATGTGTGTATGTTTAGATATCCGATAGTTATCCGATTTGAATGATACCAAAAATATTCGGTCGATATTGGTGGAGAGACGTGCTGATTAGCTTTTGACAAAGACAGGTTTGACCAGCCGTTTCTAAAATACGGAAAATCCGGTTTGAATGCTTCAAAAAGCTGATTATTTGTATTGATATAATGAAAAATTGTCTGAATTTTCTGAAAAACGGGTCCAGCGGTTGAGAAAATTTGGTGGTCAAAAATTATCATCGGACAAATCAAATTATCAGATATTCCATAGAGATTATGATAATAGGTACAAATTTTGTTTACATTTGTATGAGTTGCGTATCAAGATTAGTATTGTTCATCTGTAAGCTAGCTAATCAGCAAGATTGCTTTGAAAACTGCGACGTGCCTTAAGGCAAATTGCTGAAAATTTCGTTTGAGGAATATCAAATGTTCTGGAATAGATTATTATAAATACTGTAACACTGTCTATCATTTATTAATAAGAATTATATAAACTGAACTACGAAGTTAAAATTATTCATTTAAACTATATAAGTGAGCTTTAGAGCTTTAGCCAGAATCAAAATTATAATCTGAATTATTTACGATACACTCAAAAACAATTATTTAGTCAAAACAAGCAGAAAGTTTTTTAAATCTTTCAAATCGGATGCTTAGTTCTGTCAAAAACTACCATTTTTTGCACAATTAGCTCGGTATCTCCAAAACGACTGGACCTGCCTTTCTCAAAAACTAATCAGCACATCTTCCTATCAATAGGGATCAAATGTTTTTTGAAATTTCTTTGAAAAAATTTTTGAAAAAAAAATATTGCATTTAAAAACTATACATTACGTTATGAAAATTTCCAGCAATTTGCCTTCAGGCGCGATACCAAGCACTACTATTTTCGCAAAGTTGTCATCTTGATTTAATAAAAATTATCTACATTACTATTAATTTTCCACATCCATTATGTGTATTATTCAAGTATTCAAGCTAGTTGGTATATCTAGTTGACTTTGTTAAGCATGCTGATTGCCTTGAAATTTGATAAAATCAAGAGAAATCTTACCAGTTTTACTTTTTATTTCAATATTTTCCAAAGTATCACTTTTGAGCCAATTGCAGAAAACTTAAACATATAGAGAAAAATCATTATTCTTTGTTGCAAACGACGGTGTCTATCGATAATCTTTTTCGGGACGGGCAGGTAGTTCTATATATGCGTTTATATATCAACTTCCCGAAGAAATAGTTTGTGTTCCTTCACAATCTGACTCAATAATTTAATTTTTTTCAAGTATCAAGCATTTTGAATCGCTTTGAACCAAAACTTAAACTAGCTGTAAGTGGAATTCTGTCTTGAGGCAATTATGGCATCGTGCCTTAAGGCAAATTGCTGGAACTTCCCGTACCGTAACGAAATGTTCGTGGAATACTGAATGTTTTCAAATAGATTATTATAAATATTGTAATATTGTCTAATATTTATAAAAATTATATAAACTGAATTGCCGAGAAAAAAAAAAAAAAAAAAAAAAAAAAAAAAATTGGAACAAAATTTTTTTTTTCAAAATCAATTATTTTGTTAAGACAAGCAGAAAGTTCTTTGAATCATTTAAATCGGACGCTTAGTTCTCTCAAAAATTGCCATTTTTTACATATTTAGCTCCGTATCTTCAAAATGGCTGGGCCTGCTTTTGCGAAAAACTAATAAACACATCTCCCAATCATTACTAATTGAATGTTTTTTAACTTCCCGTAGGGTAAGTTATAGTAATCGTCCAAAAATCGAAATCAAAATTTTTTACATTTCTCGACGTTTTGAAGGTTTCTGAACATTTTGGCATACCTCAGAAAAAATGGATGTGTGTGTGTGTGTGTGTGTGTTTTGTATGTCCGCGTTTTTTCGTCCACGTTTTCGGGCGCACGGATCAACCGATTTGAATGGTTTAAAAAACATTCGATTCCTATTGATAAGGAGATGTGCTGATTAGTTTTTGGCAAAGGCAGGTCCAGCCATTACGGAGATATGGAGCAAAGAGTGCAAAAAATAGAAAGCGAGTTTTTGAGAGAACGCGGATCAACCGATTTGAATGGTTTAAAAAACATTCGATTCCTATTGATAGGGAGATGTGATGATTAGTTTTTGGCAAAGGTAGGCCCAGAGGTTTCGGAGATACAGAGCTGAATTTAAAAAAATGGCTGTTTTTGAGAGAACTAAGCGTCCGATTTAGATGATTCAAAGAACTTTCTGCTTTTTTCAACAAAATAATTGATTTTGGAAAAAAAAAATTTGTTTCTAATTTTTTTTTCAAAAAATTTTTTTTGTAATTTTGGATTAAAAATTCAAAAAATCACCCAAGCTAAGCACAGTCTAAGCGCCACTCTGGTACAAATGTTTACCCAAATGCGTTTAGACTGTTTGTGTACTGGAGCACTTTTCCAATTTTGTGAAAATTATTGAAAAATGTGAAAATGCCGCCAATCTGAGCACAGTATAAGTGAAAATGTCGCACAGAATTATTTGTAAATGCGTTTAGACTGTGACTATGCGGGAGCACTTTTTCAATTTTGTGTAAATTTGGCAACTATTTTTTTTTGGAATTTGATTCGAAATGAAATGACGATTGTTAATGTTCTGGAGATGATAAATTGATTTATTTATAATTAACTTTCCATAGGGTAAGTAATCGCAAAAAAATCGAAAATGAAAATTTTTATATATCTTCACGTTTCAGAGGTTTCTGAATATGTTGGCATACCTTGGAGAAAATTGATGTATGTGTGTGTGTGTGTGTGTGTGCGTGCATGTGTGTGTGTTCGGATACAAATTTTCGTCGACGATTTCGGGAACACGGATGAAGCAATTTGAATAATTCAAAAAACATTCGATTCGTATTGATAAGGAGACGTGCTGATTAGTTTTTGTCAAAGGCAGGTCTAGCCGTTTTTAAGAGAACGGAGCGTCCGATTTGTATAGTTCAAAAAACATTTTACTTGTATTAACAAGATGAAGATTTGATCAAATTCTCATGAAGATAGGTCTAGCGGTTTCGGAGATCTAGTAAAAAAAAACTAAAAAAAAAATAACATTTGGCGGTCAACAATAATCATTAGACATTAGACATATGCATATCAAATTATCAGATATTTTATTGAGATTTTAACAATAAGTATAAGTTTTGTTTACATTCCTATGGGTTCCGTACCAATGTTTTTCCGTTAGACAGCGACGCGGCGCTTACGCGCTTTATATTTTGTCTCTATGCAGTTAAAGAAGTACGATTGCTTTGAGAAAAAGTTCAGATCTTCCAAAATATGTCAAAATGAAGATAAGATTTTTTCCAAAAAAAAATTTTTATAAAAAAAATTGTTTAAAAAATTTTTTTTAAAAAAAAATTTTTTTCAAAAAAAAGTAATTTTTCGTCCAATTTAAAATTTCCAAAAAATCTTATTTTTTCGAAGTAAATTTTTTTCAAAAATGTTAATCGTTTTTAAAAAAATAATAATTTTTGGCACGGGAAGTTCCAGCAATTTGCCTTAAGGCACGATGCCTTAATTGCCTTAAGACAGAATTTCACTTACAGCTAGTTAGATCATTCAAATCGGATACTCCGTTCTCTCAAAAATTCGATTTCCATTTTCTGCACTCTGCTCCGTATCTCCGAAACGGCTGGACCTGCCTTAGCCAAAAACTAATCAGCTCTTTTCCCTATCAATAGGAATCGAATGTTTTTTGAACCATTCAAATCGGTTGATCCGTACGCCCGAAAACGTGGGCGAAAATTTGTATCCATACATACATACATACACACACACACACACACACATTCATTTTTTCTGAGGTATGCCAAAACGTTCAGAAACCTTCAAAACGTCGAGAAATGTAAAAAAATTTCAATTCCGATTTTCGGCCCATTACAATAACTTACCCTACGGGAAGTTAAAAAATACCTTTGTAGATGTTTTCTCTAAACGTAAGTGTGCACTGCTTTCAAAAATTTAAAAACCATTCGATAAAACTCTGTAAAGACTCTTGTTGATTAGTTTTGTGAGTTGATCAGACAAGCCGTTTCATTAAAATAATCAGAAAAGTGCAAAAACCATTGGAAAGATATCAGTTAGGAATCGTTTTACGTAGTTTTGCCAAAGATTCTTTACAATTAATTAACGGTTAAAACACATTTAATAATTATGTTATAGACCTACAAAAAGTGGTGAAATTATGACAAATAATTCTCATTTAAAATATTTAGTATATTTATAATGATTATTAAATATTTAGTATATTTATATTATAATTAAATATACTATAATACGTATTACAGGTATTATAAGATTGTTTGAAAGAGATCATTCTGGAGATTGCATTAATTAGTTCTTATTGGAAGCAAATAATTTATTTTTGAAATAAACATTTAAAAATTGTATCAAAATAGTTAAATTGAACGCGAACTTTTGTTGGTTATTTACATGTATTGGGAAATTAATGCAATTTGTCTTAAGATAATATGCTATTAATATCTAATTTATTGTATACCTATGTTTCTCAGCTAAAATATTTAAATAATATAAATGTGCTTTACAAGATCGTTGAATTTTTGTCTTCTTGAGTTATTGCCGGTGATGATTATGAATAAATAATAATTGAGGTAATAAAACAAATTTTAGTATTAGTTATATTCTGTATTTGATCCTCAAAAACAACTTAATAAACTTTTCTTTCAATTTCTGAATACTCATAATTCATAGTTTACAAACATTTTACTCAAAAAAATCTTCTAGAATTCTACAAAAATCTGAAATTTCATAAATATGCTAAAAAAATTAATTGAATTATTTTTTTTATAACTACTCGATTTTTCGTAATTTTTCGATATTAATCTTTGGTAAAATTATTACGCAAGTTACAAATTTTGAATTAATTTTATTGATGAAATATTAACAATTAAATAGTTTAGTCCTTAGGAGAGAACACATGTATACCCCGATAGAATATATTTTAATTTTTAAAGAAAAAGTCACGGATGTGTGACAGTATCTCTGAGCAAACTTTCAAAACTGTTGATATTTTTTGAGCCATTCTAAAAGTTTCTTGGGCATTATTTTCAGTTTATAAAACAGACATCGACCGACAGTATCGGGGAGTTGGCTCACGCTCGTCTTCCACATCCGAAGTCTCATAGAGCAAATAGTAAAAATATAAGACAACGGAGTGAACAAAAAAACACTAGCACGAAAATAAAAATATCGACTTTGTTCAGAATTTTAGCCATTCGAGCACTTGACATAAGCCTTTCGGGAATACGAGGATAATGTTCTAAACAGAGATTCCCAAATTTTTTAAGTTTTCGGCTTGCTAAATTATAATTTATGCCACAACTCCCGAAATATATTATGCAAAATATATAATATTTGGTTTCACGTTGTCAGAAAAATACATCAGCAGAGTTGGAATAACTATGAATTTATATTATGAAAACTGCTGGTACAACACAATGTACTTTTTTTATTACTTCGTTGCAGTTTTAGAGTAAAAACTCAAAAACGAAAATGTTTATTTACCTTTGCGTTTTAAAAGATTCCCAACATATCTGAGAAACAATTGATGTGTGTGTATATGTGTGTATGTTTGTGTTGGTGCGAATACAAATTTTTGTCGATGATTTCGAGAACACGGATTAACCGATTTGAATGATTAAAAAAACATTCGATTCCTACTGATGGGGAGACGTGCTGATTAGTATTTTCGTAAAGGCAGTTCTAACCGTTTCGAAGATACGGCGAAAAAAGTGCCAAAAATGGCAGTTCAGTTTTTGAGAAAGATTCAAAAAATATTTTGTTTGTATTAATTTTACTGATTATATTTTTGAAAGCAGTTCCAGCGTTTTGAAGATCCATTAAAGCAAAAAAATGCTATTTGGTGATCAAAAATTATAATTAGATATATAAACAATAAATTATCAGATATTTTAAGAAGAATTTAATAATAAGTACACATTTTGTTTACATTTTTATGGCTTCCATGCCAATATTTATCTCGTAGACAGACGCGGCGCTTGCGCGCTTCGTTGTTCGTCTCTAAAACGTAGGTACGCAGCACGATTGATTTAAAAAAAAATGGAAATATAAAAAAATAAAGTTCTCAAAAATCGTGTTCGAAATATTTTTAGGCTTTTTAAAAAAAATATTTGCCGTAACTTCAGCAATTTGCATTAAGGTACGATGCCATGCACCACTAGTTTTGCATTTTTTACGTCTTCTCCAGTGTGAAACTTTAGGTGTTCCTTTTTACCCTACCCACTTTGGCTTTCAATGTTAAATTGTTTCCTTTTAATACTATTATAGAACGTAATGTTTTTTCTCTAAAAAATTATAACCACTGATGATGGCGTAGAATTGTCAGTCTAAACGTATAAAATAATTTTGATGTTTCAAAATATTTATATTCTCTATAGCAAGTATTATATGTTTACATACACATGTATCATCTGTATTTATATTTCGAATTAGTATAAGCTCGTTCAACATTTGCATTTGCAATACATTATCGAGGAAATGCGAGTACATCAATTCCATTTTAAACATGTAAATGAAACTGTCATTTGATATAAAAATATTTAGAATTGACAGAAATAACGTTATCTCGTCGCGTTGTTTTTTTTCCGAACCGGCGCGATACATCTTCCGCGAGTCCCATTCGTTATTCCTCCACCGGATGCAGTACAATTTATAAACGGATTTTCTGAGTGATAGCGAGGTTGTGATAAGAGCGCAGCTTTCTGAACTCTATCTCGGAACGAAATAAGTTATATGCGGGCTCGGTTCTTGGGATCTATAGAGGACACTGGGTTTAGGTGACCTATGTGTTGCCTTAAGGGGGTTGTTCGGTTTTTATTTTATTTTTTCGATTTTGAGATTTTTTGATATTATGAAAGCTAAGAACCTTAGAATTATTTAAAAAAAAAATCATCTCAATATCCATTTTTTTGACGAAGTTATAGATATATATCTCTATATTGTATGCCAGCTGCTCTCTATTTCATTATAATACCTCATGCACATGACCTTTTTAATGTGTCAGCATCTTTGAACACCATGGTGTATTTAATACATTAAATTAAATGGTGTATTTAGTACATTATATTAAAAACTTTAAATACGTTTTTCTCAAATTGACTTTTTTCAATGCGGTGCCACAAATTAAAAAAAACTACAAGTCGGATCGACTTGCATTTTTTTTTAATTTGTTCACCACTGCAATACCTAGTCCCTCTACCTCAAACAACTTCATAACATTACGCAAAAAAATGTGCGAAACTTCTCGTCCCAAAAAAGGCCCTTTTTAACACTTTTTTTTAAATAGCTGCCATTTTTTTCCTTCTTGCTATTTTTTTTTGGTAGGGGGACTGGATTCAAGCTTCTTCTTAAACGTAGTTTCGTTTTTTTTTGTTTCAGACGATGCGCAACGGATTTATCTGTGGCACCGCAAAAGAGATCGATTTTGCAATGCCCACTTTGGCGCCCACTGGTTAACAAATGACGGCGACAAAAAAAATGTCTTAATATTCTATGATTTTGTAATTTTGTTTAAAAAAAACGCATGTCTCTATGATAAATACATTTCGAGAAAAACAAAAACAAATACCTTGCACTTTTTGTAACAAAAAAAGAACAACCCCCTTAACACATATCACAGAGCTAAAAGCCAATTTCAAATAGTTGGTAAAAATTCTAAATGCTTGCTTTTTCTATGATCACGATTTCTCTTGTCATACTTGATTAAATCTTTTAAGAGCGCAACAATTTTACTAATAATCACAATCATGATAGATTTATGAATAAAAGAAACGTTTTTTATCATAATGTGTCACACTTAGGACATTCAGTCATTGTTTTAACTTTTTATTATATGAATCTTGAATGGATGGCAACCTGATTGGCAGTCCAATCCAGTTATGACTAATTATCTATATTCGAAGTATTTGCTGACATTTTCATTATTATATATGTAACTACATCCATGAGATGCGATTTTCACTTGAGGTAATATTTAAGATCTATAACCTCAAGTGGTAATTTGACATCATAGTTGCCTGATGTCGGGCTATGGCCGTAGCGGGATTCGAACCTGCGAACCCGGGACTAGTTGTAGCTAGGCCACGTTGTAACCGATATCGCCACGGCCAGCCCAAGGAAACTAAATGAGGTTAAAACTTTTGAGGCCTATGAAGATCAGTGACTTAATGAACTGTAGTCTCCTGTCTCTTTTTGATAGATTAAGTAGTTGAAATGATAAGGTAGGTGGTAGATAAGGCAAATCCAAAAGTTATGTCATAATTGCTGAAGCAATTCTTCAAAAGGCTATTTTTACATGAAAATGTATTTTAGGTCAACATATTACTTGATACCAGGTAGTCCAAAATTTGATACATCCGAACAATTGAACCTGGGATTTCGTTTTTTAACAATTGAAAAAATATAAAATTCTACATATACGGTATTAAACATTTTATAGGAACAAATATGGGTTCTGATACAGTTGCAAAAAGTGCCAAAGCCGATATATTGGCTAGCGCGCCTTGTTGTGGTTTACTACTCCATTTCAAAATAAATTTGTAATACGTTATAAATGATCTAATTTCATTACAAGATATTTGAATATTGTTTGTTTGTTTGAACGTTTGAATAGGATCAATGTCTCCTCAAGATCTAGTAAGCAACAGAGTGAAAGTCAACCACAGTATCATAGACGGGATAGAAAATCTGTAACATCTGAGTCCATTCTATAACCGCGTACCTTCAAGTTATGTTTTGTCCTTACGATGTAATATTGTTTATTTTGTATAGATAACTGTTAATATATGCATACGTTTTCTAAAAGATATGTCACACTCAATTCATTTACAAATGTTTATAGCTCTATTTTTTTATAATTATCATATAAGTTCAAAATAACCAGTGTCATTGTGTAGTTCAGTATTTCATGCACAATGCGCAGCTTTTGAATCATGTAAATATTGTGCCTCGTTTGGTTTTTACAAGCATTTAACCGAACCCTTGTAAAACTGTGAAATTCGGTCGTTTTTTTCGCATAGACACCATAAGGGATAAATGCTAATTTTTACTATAATCATGAATTTCTGTTGTCATGTTTTTCAGATTTATAGAGAATGCCAAAAGTAAGTTTGTTAAAGAAAAGAATATATTAACTTCCCGTAGGGTAAGTTATTGTAATGGGCCAAAAATTGATATTGAAAATTTTTACATTTCTCGACGTTTTGAAGGTTTCTGAACATTTTGGCATACCTCAGAAAAAATTGATGTGTGTGTGTGTGTATGTATGCATGGATTCAAATTTCCAGTCACGTTTTCGGGCGCACGGATCAACCGATTTGAATGGTTCAAAAAGCATTCGATTCCTATTGATAGGGAGATGAGCTGATTAGTTTTTGGCAAAGGCAGGTTCAGCCGTTACGGAGATAAAGAGCAAGGTGTGCAGAAAATAGAAATCGAGTTTTTGAAAGAACGGAGCATCCGATTTGAATGATCTAACAAACATTCAATTAGTAATGATTGGGAGAAGTGTTTATTAGTTTTTGGCAAAGGCAGGCCCAGCCATTTCGAAGATACGAAGCTAAACGTGCAAAAAATGGCAGTTTTTGAGAAAACTAAGCGTCCGATTTAAATGATTCAAAGAACTTTTTGCTTGTCTTAACAAAATAATTGATTTTGGAAAAAACTTTTTGTTCCAACTTTTTTTTCAAAAAAAAATTTTTTTTGTATATCGAAAAAAGTTCAGATTTTATTTTTAATTCTGACTATAGTTCTTATAAACTTCAAACAAATAATTTCAAATTTGCAATTCAGTTTATATAATTCTTATAAATATTAGACAATCTATATGTCATAATACTAATCGTCTGAAAAACGAACAAACGAACAAAAGTTTTATGGAACCTGAAAGATTTTTAGACATTAAGTTTATTAGTCTAACGAACTCCGGTTTCCCGTATAGTATTGAGCAGAGAGCATTCTATATCTACTGGCACTCGGCGGCTTTTGTCTTGACTAGGTTATTAATTAGCACTTACAGTTGTTCCGAACGCAACGCGAAAGTTCGCAAGATAATATTTGTGCAGAGTTGAATCAAAGTTCACTGTGTTCTGTGTTAGAATTATATTCCTTGTATTGTTGACTTATTAATTATAATTTAACAAATGCTTTGCGCAAAATGTCTGCACGTTTAACTTTGATTAGAGCGAAACGAAGTGAATGTTTGTGGAAGGTTTGCTTTGCGATCTAAGTTTGAGAAGCACGGTTCCAGAAAACTATATATATATAGAGTAGAGCGAGGCTTAAAGGTCCGCGTATTAAAAGGTCCACCAGTCATATCTCAAAAATCATAAGAGTTACGAAATTTTTAAAAACAATATTTGAAAGTAGAGGGAAAAAAATGTATGACCAGTCATAATCTTGATTCTTACGACGATGCTACCGGGAGATAAACGGCCGATGTTTGAAAATCCAAATCCAAACAAAAGTATTTTTCTTCGTTGTTATTTAATTTGATTGTGACCTTAGTTTACGAGATCTTAATACAATTTTTAAGTATATACTGTTTAATTGACTTATAAAATGTATTTTTATTTTTTAGTTAAATTTAACAGTTTTTTTATATAACCTCTATAAAAGCTTGCACCCAGCTGGGGTAGAAATGACCAACTAAACCTTCACTCTGGCAAAAGTGTAAAAAATAAAAACTAGCTAATAAAAAAGTAAATTAAGACGAGAAAAACAAATTTGCAAGAGATAAATTGAATAGTTATTCCAACGCTGCTGATGAATATTTCTGACAAACTACTAAATCAAGATTATTTTCAATGTTATCTCTGTAAAAAGGAATCCATAAAATTTATATTTTGCATCGGTTGAATAATGTAGCTATTGTTTAATAAAACTCTTTTTAAAATTAAAGTCAGGCTTTGGAACTGTTTGCCCCCTGCTTATCACAATTTACAACGTCGATGGGGTAGAAAAAACCAGGTTAAAATTCTTTGAAAAATAGCAAAAAACACGATTATACAATGATAGATGTTTTACTGAACATAGTCAGATAGTTGATTGTTTAATATGTACTCTTTGTTATGATATCATTGGTTTGCTCAAAGTTAAATTGGACCTTTGTGCCCTACTCTATGCTAAATTTTTTCTATGCATTCATCCAATCACTAAGTAGAAATTATAAAGCTAGGTAATTAAGAAATGAATTTAATTTAATTAATGTAGCATGCGATTCATAAAATGACTAATTAATATTTCAATGGACTATTAAAACTGTTAAAAATAACAAATAGTAAAATTACAAATCGTTGTCACAATCTTTTTTTACGCGTTCTTTTATTGTAGTGAAATTTAACTTTATATATACACATATGGATAATCTCTATTTTTTAAAATTGAAGAATTTTTTAGTTTTAACAAGTATCGTCCACCGCAGGGACAACAAAATGTAGGTAAGTATCATAAAAGACAACTTTCTAGTTTTCTTCTGGAACGTGAGCGCGATAGCATTCATTATATATGCAAGCGGCACTTGATATATACATGAACTCCTCCGAGAAGTTTAAGTTTACTAACAAGTTTCTTACAAGATACATAGAATATAATTATGATCATGATATATACAATTCATATTGTGTTACCTGACTTTGAACACATATCATACGCCTGTAGCGAAACCGTGTATGTAGGTGGTTACACGGTTGTTTTCTTGCGCACTTGCGTGAATATACTCCTAAATGTATTTATTACCGGGAAGTTTACAGTGGACTGGAAAGCCCAGGAATAGTTTCAAGTCCGCAAGTTATATAAAGAGTGAGTGGGTTACTGAACAATATAATAAGCTTCATATGTACAATGCATTTGGTACAAGGTTTTATACGATGAGGACTCTAAAACAAATCAACAAAATTTACCTATAAATTCTAAATAAGATGCTTGAGAGGAATAGAGAATGAAAAATGTACAGACAAAGTAACAACTAAGAAAGTACAGTAAACAGTGAAAGTTAAAACTGTTCTAGACATGATTATAAATTATGAAAAGTTTTAGTTTTTTTCATAATTCATATTATGAATATGAAGAAATTCATATTAATATTTAAAAAAAAGTTTCTTCTGCGCGATGCCATCAAAGGTGACATACAAGAAAGATAAAAAATCTAGGACGAATATAAATATATAGAATATTATAATATCAATGACTAGCCCAAATAAAAAGAATACGAAAAATATAAAAACAAGACGGGCTTTGACAAAAAAGTTACAAACCAGTAGGAAGAATAGTTATGCATAACTAGAAGAAAAAAAATAAAAATGTGGTAGTTTTATACTATGGACCCGCCTTCAGGCAGAGTACCAATAACGAACTAGCATGGCTAATCACAAAAAGTAATATAAATATTTTATTACCATTTTGGAACAGTGACATTTGTTATTAATATTTTCTTAGCACAAATTTAACATTAGTTAAAATATGCTCATCTATTTTAAAATTATTATATAGAGTGTTCTAATAAAAACTGTGATTTTGATTTTTAACTTATGTTTAAATCAGAATGTTTTTTTGTGCTCCGCCCTACCCTATATTATATATATATATATATATATATATATATATATATATATCTTGATAGTTATAGCAATATATATATATATATATATATATAGCAAGGTATTTCCTAAATAACGTATTGTTTGTGAAATCGTCATCGAACGCTATATAAGAGTTAATCTGTATTTCCCATATAGAGTTCCTTCTCTGTAATATAGAGAGATAGCATCTGCCAATCGTAAAATTGCTTTCTGTATTTGTTGGCAGTAGTCCATTCAATCTCATATTAATATTGTTTAGTAATCACTGATTCGCAAGCAATCCCAAACCCGGAACGTAATCCTCGAGAGGACGACATATTTTTAATCAATATGACAAAATAAGATTAATTCGATCAGTATCAATTATATCAGTCGAAAGAAAATATATCCGTTCCACGTGGTATCAAATAATATATAATAGAGTTTTGAGAACAAATAAATGAAGTGAGTTTTAAAAATATTTTGAGAGTTTTTATCCCTATGCATTCATATGCGTAGTGCCATCATCTGACAATACACCTAATAATCATTTTTCACCGCCAAATGAAATTTTTTAAATATTTCATATTTCCAATTTTTTATTAAATCTCAAAAATTTCTGGACCTGCCTTTCCAAAAAATTAATCAAATACATAATGTGTCGATACTAGTAAATTATTTGTTGAATCATTCGGACATTCCGTTATATCAAAAATTGAATTACCATTGTTGTGATTTTTGCCCCTTACCTTCAAAACGGTTAAATCTGCCTATACGAAAAACTAATCAGCATGTCTCCCCATCAATACGAATCAAATGCTTTTTGATTTATTCATATCGGTAGATCCGTGTTCCCAAAATCGAAGACGAAAATCCGGTCAGCCGTTTTGAGGATACGGGGAAAAAAGGGCCAAAAATGTTGATTATGTTTTTGAGAGAGAAGAGCGACCGATTTGAATGATTCACAAAACATGTTACGTGTATTCACATAATGAACAATTTAATGGATATTTGAAAATACAGGCCCAGCGGTTTTGGAGATCCAAAAAAGGGGAAAAAAGAGTCATTTGAAGATCAAAAATCATTTGACAAATGCACATCAAATTATTTAATCTTCTTATATATAAAAATGAATCGCAAAATGTGTTCGCATAACTCAATTACGCCTGGACCGATTTGGCCAATTCTTTTTTTAAAACGTTCGTTGAAGTCCAAGGATGGTTCTTACGGCGAGAAAAAATCGAATAATTGCCGGGAAAACCCTAAAAACAGCCCTTTTCTTTTTCACATACAAAGGTTTTCTAACTAAAACGTTCAATCAATTTGAGCTTTATTGCTATTAAAGTTTATATTAAATTACAAGCACTCACTATATACTCCTTCTGAACGATTATTCGGATTTTGATAAATTTTTCTGAAGTTTATTAAGGAAATTTTCTAGGATGCATGTGATTATAAAGTACTGGGATGTATGTGCAATATTGTAGAAATAAATGGAAAAAATGTAAAAAAACGACAATGAAAATGAAAAGAAAAATGAAATGTCTACATTATTATTGCCGAAAAGCTGCTGAGGATGTGCCAGAAATTAAAATAATATAAAATACAGTATAAGTATGGCAGATTGAAAGATACACATATGAACAGGATATGACAAATTAATTCACTTAAAATATGAAATTAATGCAATGCATGCGAAAAATACGAACGCACGCCTTAGGGGGCGTCAACACAAGATTCGGATATTAAATTTTCAATATAGATTTTTTTTTTCAATATATAATTTCTTTGCATCTTTTACTAATCTTTCCACAATATTTAAAATTCATAAAAATTTTACTTTATAGCAACAATTGAGAGGGTAGAGATGAATACATAAAATTCGGCCCTCGCGATATCGATTAGGAAAAGTTTAAGATACAATTTTAGATATCTTAAATAATAAAAAATTAAATTAATTTAATTCAACATGAAGTATCAGTGTAATGTTATGGTTATGGTTATGTTATACCGTTTAAAACACTTTAATTTCAAATATATAGTGTGGGCGTTGAAACTCATTTTATTTAAAGCAGTTCTACATTTAACATCGCTCATATTGTAAATGTATATGCATTTTGGCGTGAAGAGTAATTTAAAAAACAATAATTATTATTTTTAGGTAAACGGTAAATATTAGTATATTATATTGAAACATGGCGAACATGAGTACAGGACAACGTCTGTCGGGTCATCTAGTATTTTATAAAGAGTTCAATAATAAGGTCAAATTTTGTGTACATTTCTATGCGTTCCGTACTAATGTTTATCAGTTAGACTTCGGCTTCGAAATCAAAGTATAAAAAAATCAACTTTTTCAAAAAAGACAATTTTTTTAAAAAAACTTAAAAATCTAATTATTTCAAAGCTATCAAAAAATTTTTAAGCTTTTTAAAATTAAAAAAAAAATATTTTCGGTACGGAAAAGTTCAGCATTAGTTCCAACCGTAATTATAATTTCTTCAGACAAAGTTTCATATAAAGGTTGTATAAAGAGTGATCTTGTAAGAAATGTGCGCATGAAATATGTATTTCAAACAGAAGTTATATTTATTGCAATCGTAATAATTGTAATTCGAGCAGAGCAAAAAAAAAGATGTATATCCTGTATAAAAATGAAACTGTCGGAAACGTGAGAATAAGAGAGAATATTACGAACTATTTTCCAAGCATACCTTGAGCATAATCTAGTTCCAGACTAACTTAACTTAATACACGAATGACGTTTATCCTGCATCCATTTGAAGCTGGAAAACTGACACGTTTTCCGAAACCCCCATGAAAGCTCAGGGATATCTTCCTTGGCATAGGATATGAGTAGCGAATGATTTTAACCAACTGCAAAGCACTGTTTTATATGCATTGTCTTCTATGGAAGCGAATCGCGAGCTCTAAATAAGATCTGAGCGGATTCTGACTGTTGTTTAGCAACTACGGAATTATATCTGCATCATACGTTGTTACTAGTCATGTTACATGTAGGCTAGAAACACAGGATAGTAGGAGTCGGATAAAATATCTCAACTGAAGAAGGATAAAACTAGTTCTAAAAACTAGTGGAGCGCATGGAATCGTACCTTAAGGCAAATTGCTGGAACTTCCCGTACCGTAATTAAACATTCGAGAAATGAAAATAATCAATTATTGTTGTGATTAATTTAAAATAGATTATTTATTACATACTATAAACTTACAAGTGCTTTTCAATTTGGGGGACGAGTGTATTTTATGAACAACTCATGTGTACGTTCACAAGAGTCCATTTTTTTAAATTTCATTTTTTGATAATTTAAAATTTTCAAAATTTTACAATTCTTTCAGTAGTTTGAAATTTTTCGGAATTTAAAAAAAAAGTTTATTCTAAATATTTCAAGAATTTGGAAGTTTTTGACAATATTCGATTTTTTTTGAATTATTGAAATATTCTCAAATTTTTGTAAGAAATATTTTTTTTTAATTTTTTAATTTCGAAGATTTGAATTTCTTGAAACTTTGAATTTTTTAAAAAATATTGATTTTTTTTGGAAATTTTCAAAATTATTAAATTTTCTGTAAGTGCATTTTTTGCACACCGTCTACTCACGCAAAATGTTTTTTGAATTAATCTAATCGGATGATCCGTTCTCTCAAAAACTGCATAACGGTTTACACACTTTGCGCTCCATACGTCCAAAACAAATTTTGCAAAAACGCCTCGCGATCGAGTACGAACCGATTTTTCTATTTTATAAATCGGTTATTCCATACTGTCAAAAATGTCGAGGACATTTGTTTGAACCATATACGTGAACTTTAAAATTAAAGATCTTGGTACGGAACCCAAAAAAAATTACACAAAATGCGAACACATTATTAAAATCTCTATAAAATATCTGATAATTTAATGTACATATGTCCAATAAACATTTTTGACCGCCAAATGGCATTTTTTTGCCAAAAAATGAACATTTTTATTGAGGGTCCATAACCGCTAGACCTGCCTTCGCCAAAAACTAATCAGCGCGTCTCCTTATCAATACAAATCCAATGATTTTTGAATTATTCAAATCGGTTGATAGAGGTTCCCGAAATCGCCGCTAAAATGTGTATCCGCACACACACACTTACACCCATTTTTTCTGAGGTATGCCAAAATATTCAGAAACCTTTGGAACGTAAAGATTTGCAGAAATGTTCATTTTCGTTTTTTTGCGATTACTATAACTTGCTCTACGGGAAGTTAAAAAATATAACACTAGTTTGAGGTGAAATTTTGCCTTACGACAAGTTAAACTACTCGATACGTGTAGCTCATCAACTTAGCTATTTAGATAAAATGTTCAACTGTATATTTCAAAAACAAAATTATTATTCTCACTAAAATCTAAGTAATTTCCAACTAATTCTTTTCAAACATACTCATAATAAATTTCAACGTTTCAAGTGGATGTCAACGGTAATCATTAGATACCTACCAAACACAGAATGAAATATTCTGGACGTAGATTTCAATTAGAATCACTTATACGCGAGGTTCATAAAAATTATTGATGAATTTTCATGATTCAACCTTTCATCGTGGACCTATAATATTTTATTATGTTTAAACCATAAAATCTATTGTCGTACAACGTTTCATCAAAATCGTCAAAACATATGTTCAACAATTAA
The DNA here is from genome assembly GCF_003426905.1 of Ctenocephalides felis. Classification (NCBI taxonomy): domain Eukaryota; kingdom Metazoa; phylum Arthropoda; class Insecta; order Siphonaptera; family Pulicidae; genus Ctenocephalides; species Ctenocephalides felis. The sequence goes on from NW_020538040.1 coordinate 126,792,765, forward strand.
TTAATATATAATTAACGGATAGACCAATATTTACCAAAAACTAATCAGCACGATTTCCAGCTCATATTTTTCGAAGAGTTTTTAAATGTGAAAACGTCAACAAAATTTTGAACATTTCTGAAAGTTCTAAAAAAACGGTTCGGACGATCATCTTAATCAACGCCAGTCCTGAAAAGTTTCAAATCGGTTCAGCCATTTTTGGAAAAGCAAGGTCAAAATTTGACTCATACACACACATACTTTTTTTAAAATTTGGAATCAAATAATTCAGAATCACTTTCAACACCGGGAAAATAAAATTAGAAAACAAAATATTCTGGCAGTCATAAGAAATAGACCAGAATTCGTCAAATAGAAAACTTCTGATAGTACAGTAATATACAAATTCAAGTTTTTGGTAATATAGGGGCAAACATTTTTTTTTTTTTTTGAGTATAAAAATCAGAATTTCCAAACTTTCAAACATATATTAATCGCTAATAGAATGCGACCAAGTTGCATTAATTGGCACAATAGTTATATATGGTCAAAGTCGAACAGGACATTTTTGGTTATATACAGATCCACAAACAAGATAATTGTGGACTTAATAATAAGTATTGATCATAATTATAACTAATTCATTGATAATATTTATCGTAAGATTCGGATGAATTATCTGTATAATTATGAAGAAGTTAACTCATTTGTAGAATATATAGATACACAGGATATGTAGAATTTAAAATATGTAATTAAAGTCATTACAACTTCAAATTGCATTAGTTTATAAGTTTATTCCGCATCGAGAGTAGTGAGATGGATCATCTCTGAAAGATCAGAAAACTACGAATTTAATAGAAATGTAAATGTTGAAGACATGTGAACTTTAGAACAAGCATTGATCTTTATCATAATAAAGTAAAGTGAGATTTCGATATAACATAGCGTAAATTTTAAACATGTATTTAACGTAGTTACTACTTCTTCTGGTTGCATTAGTTTAACAATTTGTTCTAAATTTTCAAACTCAAATAGATGAATTCTAGAAGTATATAATCCAACGAATTTTGAACAAAATGTAAATAAGGACTATTGATCGATCGTTATAATAACTTGTCCAGGTTTCATTAGTTTATATAATAATATGTGACATCTAACAAAGTTGCTAACAATATTATATTATTAACATTTGGGCAAAAAAACGAATGGCTAAACAAAACACATAATTTAAAAGATGTTGAAGTGGATTGTTTTGCTTTTGATAAATAATGAGCCAATTATTACCAATTCAATGTAGCACCTTGACCCATGTGATAAGAACACAAATAATTGAATTCTATGCGATTGGAAATTGAAGGCAGTTTGGAAATTGACTTTTGATCTAAAAATTCTCAACACAAATCGAGTCAAAATATGAAATATGAATGTCCAAGCCAGCCCTAGTTAAAGCGGAATATAGATTATAAAGAAAATTTAAAAGGAGTGTTTTCAATGATAAGAAATAAGAAATGTCATTAAATTACATTATTAGTTTTATAATTATTATGCAAGACTCAAATTAATTAGAGTATGAAGTCACTACTAAATTTAATTTGCTATTTACTTCCTGAAATGAGTTTCTTTCTACAATTACAATAGCGTTGTCAACAAAAAAAAAAAACAAACAGTTCAGTACAATTCATAAGATCGTTTATGTACTGGGAAAAAATGTAATATAATTCTTAATATAATTTTCAAGTATGCCTTATTTATATATTTTATAAGATGTATTGTTGATTTTAAGTTAGATTCAACAGATGTTTTTTATAACTTCTATAATACCTTACATGTAGGTGGGGTAAAGAAGACCAACTGAACTTTTACTCGGGCAAAGGTGTAAACAATAAAGAAACAAAAAAATAAAAATGTAAATTCTGTCAAAATAATACATTTTACAGGAAATGGGCTCGCCCGTAGGTAAGCGGATAAGAGCGATGGGTCTTGTTTAAGAGGTCCCGGGTTCGATACCCACTTCGAGCAGCCTGTTGTCAGGCAACATTGACAACGATTTTCACTTGGAAATATAGATAGCAATATGTTTCCAAGTGAAAATAGCCCTCACTCGGCATTGTTGCACCATACTTGCCCTATTACAGAGATTGTAATATAAATTTATCATACAGAGATGTGACAACTGTTTGGGTTGCCATCTGTAATAAAACAAACGTAGTTTGTAAGATCTTAATCACAACAGCTCATAGAACCCATAAGTTCTGATCGCTGTTCAAATAAAATTATAAAATCACAGGAAATAAAAAATAGGTATTCTAACTCTGATGATGAACTCTGACAAATTACTGGGTCAAGATTATATATGTGTTATCTTTGTCAAAAATTGCCTATGAAATTTATATTTTTGCATTGGTTGAATATTGTATCAATTATTTCGGAAAATTCCTTTAAAATTAAAAATAAGATGCTTGATTCGTTTGCTCCTGGTTGTCCCATTTCACCTCGCGTATGGAGTAAAATGGACCAGAGAGATTTTTGAAAAACAGTAAAGGAAACATATCAACGATAACGCATTAGCTGGGATTTTTACTGAACTTGGTCAAAAAGTTGTTTGCTTGATATGCGTTATTTGTTTTGATATAAGTTGGTTTTCACAATCTTGGTCAAAGTCAAATTGGACCTTTGTGCTCCGCCATACACCATAATGATAATAAACGAATAGAAAGATTAAATGAGTGTAATACAAAATCTAAACTAGGGGGGTGTAAAGCATCGTGCTTTAAGGCAAATTGCTGGAACTTCCCGTACCGTAACGAAATCTTCGAGGAATTCTGAATGTTTTCAAATAGATGATTATAAATATTGTAACATTGTCTAATATTTATAAGAATTATATAAACTGAATTGCAAAGTTAAAATTATTTGTTTAAAGTATATTAGAACTTCAGTCAGAATTAAAAATAAAATCTGAATTATTTTCGATGTACAAAAAAACTTAAAAAAAATGATACAATTTTTTTTCCAAATCAATTTTTTTGTTAAAACAAGCTGAAAGTTCTTTGAAACATTTAAATTGGACGCTTAGTTCTCTCAAAAACTGCCATTTTTTGCACATTTAGCTCTGTATCTTATTTGTATCTTCGGAATGGCTGGGCCTACCTTTGCCAAAAACTAATGACCACCAACCAATAACCAATCATTCTTTGCTCTTTATCTCCGTAACTGCTGGACCTACCTTTGCCAAAAACTAATCAGCACATCACCCTATCAATAGGAATCGAATGTTTTTTGAACCATTCAAATCGGTTGATCCGTGCGCCCGAAAACGTGACCAAAAAATTGTATCCATACATACATACACACACACACATCCATTTTTTCTGAGGTATGCCAAAATGTTCAGAAACCTTCAAAACGTTGAGACATGTAAAACTTTTCAATTTCGGTTTTTGAACGATTTCAATAACTTACCCTACGGGAAGTTAATTATTGATGATGTTTATATAAGAGTCGTGTAAAATATTTGTGTCGGTTCTCAGATTTACGCTATTGTTATCCCGAACCATTAACACTGATTCTGCCATGCTTCATGTATGTTTATACTACATGATTATTTTTAATCAGTGCGATATTATTCCATCGAGATTTCTACATCTGCTATTGTGTACTATTCCTGAAAATCGAGCGCGGCGCGGCTCTCGGGAGGGAACCCCGGCCGAGCGTTAACCATTAGAACGAACATGGAATTATCAAACACTTGTACGTGCACAATGCACAAACCGTGGCGCCCAGATTAGTCCGCAGACAAGTTGTACGAAGAGTCGCAAAATCCGCCGTAAAACACGAACGTTTCTCAAAGTTCAAAAGTCGAAAACTACCCAACTGCATGTGATAATCTATTTATTTGTTTACTCATTCCTAAGCAAGTGGTAATCAATAAATCATAAAAAATTGAAAGTGTATACATAATTAGTAATACCTGTAAAGTTATTTTATCATTGCATACAGTTTGATCCTGCAACACTCATAATTAATTTAAAAAGAACTAGTGATGTATGGCATTGTGGGTTATATGAGGCAAATTGCTAGCACTTCCCGTACCGTATTGAAATATTCGAATATTATAGTTTTGTTTTTAAATAGATTATAATATATACAGATATTTTCATTATTCCTATTTTATACATAAAATGTTAGAGCTTATAAATCGAACTACTTGCATAAGTTTACATGACAAGTAAATGAATAAATCTTAATAAATCGGAATTAAAATGAATCTCATCTTTTATTTCTAAGAATTATATAAACTGAATTGCAACGTTAAGTTTATTTCATGTATATAGGTAAGCTTTAGAATTTTAGCTAAAATTTTTGAAATGATAGATTTTTTTTGTTGTTTTTTCCCGAAAACAATAGTTTCCTCAACACAAGCAAAAAGTTTTTTGAATCATTCAATAGAATGCTTTGTTCTCTCAAAAAGTTTTTACACGTTTAACTCCGTATCTCCGAAACGACTGGACCTATCATTGCCAAAAAATAATCACCACTGCTTCCCATCATCACGAATTGAATCCATTCTGAATCATTTTAATCGGATCCTTGGTTGTCGCAAAAACAAAGTTTCCATTTTCTGCATTATTTGTTCCGTATCTCCGAAACGACTGAACTTGTCTTATAATTAGCCAAAAACTTATTAACACGTATCCGCATAAGTAAGAATTGAATGTTTTTTGAATCATTCAAATCGGTTGATCCATGCGGCTGAAATAGTAGACAAAAAATTGTATCCATACAAGATATATACTACAAATATACCTATACCTATATTTTATCTAATGTAAGCCAAAATGTTAATAATTGTGTTTTGATAAAGATTAATAGTTAGTAATAAAAGTGTCTATTTTGGGTTTACGACATATCTTTTCCAATGAATTTCTACCGCTGAACACAAATCTAAAAGCAAAATTGGAGGCCAAATAGCAAAAAAATAGAAGAATAAAAAACCGACAAGTCGTCATCTATCTACAATTTTTTTAAATAGATTATATATATTTAAAATCTTGTCATTTTTGTCGTTTTCTGGCCCTTTTTTCTCAAATGACACGCGCAACGGATTAATTCATTGTTTTTTCATCTCTGTTGAGTATATTTTTGAAGCTTCTAGAAGTGATTTTCAATCATATTTAATACTTATAGCTCCAATATAATCTGCAAACATATTAGCAATCATCTCAAAATATGTTTGCAAATTACTGCTGGAAGATGCAAAAAAACATACTCAGCAGGGATGAAAACAGCGTTTCAATAAATTATTGTAAGTGATATCTAAAAAAAGAGGCAGAAAACTACAAAACTTATATGATTTCAATTATCATGCATATAGCAACATTCTGGGAAGGAGACTTTTTCGATTTTTGCCATTTATCCTCAATTTTGACTCTGAGTTGTGTTCAGCAGAAAAAATAATTAAAATTTATTAACAAAAGAGTAGCTGATATTTCAAAAAATATCATTTATAAAATGAATATTTGAACCGTTAATCGCGTTGAAAGCCTGTCTAGTTCAAATGTAGGTACTTTAATTGGTTAGTGTAATTTTAGCCATTGGCCAAGATAAAGTTTTCAATCAATAAAAATAGTGTTTCTAGTATTTCAAAAATGAGATTAAATATAAAAGATAAATAGATTATGAACAAAATTTTCTTTTGTTAAAAATATACTATTTTTGCTAAAAAATCAGTTTATTTTCTGATAATTATAACAACAGTTAGGAGTGAGAGCATGAAAAACAACGCTGTGGAGTGATATAATACAAAGTGATAATAAGTCTTGAAAAAATATCTCAATAATTTTTATTGGCATTTAAAATGTCCAAGGATTGTTTTAAAAATAAGCACATTTCAACCTGGCTTCCTCTGCAAAAATGCTTAAACAGAAAGCATTATACGACACTTTAAATCACATACACTTTTATCGAAACACGTGAAAATATCAAACGCTGATTTTATTCAAGATCTACCTACGTCGTATAAATGGCTATGCAAATTTCTTTCCACTTTTTTGCCGTATCGATTTAAGATGTCGTGTCAGAAAGTTAGATGGGCCCGAAAGCTTTGACAGTCGGATTGACAAGCTCTGATTCATAAAGTTCCAAATGTATAAATTAGAGTTCATATAAGCGAGAAAGTTAAAGTTTGCAGCTACCGACAAAATTCAGCAAACTTATCTGGTACCCGATTGTGTATACACATTGCTGACAATGAATACCGCCAGTGACAGAAATAACTGAAACAATGGCGGAGAAATATGAATTAGAGAAACCATAATTTGGAGAAGCAACATTATTTGCAAGAAAAAAACATTGTAAGTTATGGTAATCTAATTTTTAATTAACACTAAACCTACCGACAATTCGTGTATAACCAAGATTTGCATTTGCGCGCACACACACAGATACACACACATACATCCATTTTTCTAAGGTATGCCAAATTATTCAGAAACCTTCGAAACGTTCATTTTCGATTTTTTTGCGATTACTATAACTTACCCTACAGGAAGTTAATCAAAAAATTTTCATGAAGTTTCATCTAAATTTATTTTTGTTTAACTTCTAAAAGACTGTAGAAGGAAAAAAATGAATAAAATTAAATATTGGTAAGAAATGCCATATGCATATATACTAATACTAATAATAACATACTTTAATTAGCTTTGTCACATTGTTTCCCAATTATTTTAGTGTGAAATGTTCATTTGAAGCAAAAATATTTGTTGTTTTGTAACCACACACAAAAAAACATAATTATGTCATTTATAATGACTAGACAAACATCTAATTTATTGAGCTACTATATAAATCAGATTGTAAAAAGTAAAAAATATTTTGTTGAGCATTTAAACCCATTTGGTGTGAATTTTCGTTCGGCTACGTCGAAACATTGTAAATCCATTTATTTTCACCAAGCAAATCCATGAAATATTTGTAGTAATCCTCAAAAAACAGAAAAAGCTACAATCAAGCACAACTGTGAAAACTTGGTTGTAAAGTTGATTATAAAACCAGATTGTCGAGTTTAGAAGTAATAAAAATATCTTTTTAATAATGCATGCACGTTCATCGCAAAAACAATTAGATACTAAAACAGATACGATATAATGCACTTAAATAAACCAATGATTATTGATTGTGAGTTTCAATCACACATTTTCAATGTGAGGTTTTGCGGTCGTTTAAAATATATACTGTATGCTAAATTATAATTCGCTGGAGGCGTTCCGATAAACTGTTTCATGATTTGTGGTCTATGTAGTCAATTCATCAATATAAACCGCCTTTGCGCAATTTGGTGCTTAATAATTCGCCATTTGCTGATGAAATACATTTCTGTAATTGTTTACTAGAAAATATAAGCGTCAATAATATATTTATTAACTTCCCGTAGGGCAAGTTATAGTAATCGCAAAAAAATCAAAAATGAAAATGTTTATATATCTTTACGTTTCAGAGGTTTCTGAATATTTTGGCATACCTTAGAAAAAATGGATGTATGTGTGTGTGTGTGTGTATGTATGTATGTATGTATGTATGTATGTACGTGTGTGTATGTATGTGCGGATACAAATTTTCGTCGACGATTTCGGGAACACGGATCAACCGATTTGAATAATTCAAAAAACATTCGATTCGCATTGATAAGGAAACGTGCTGATTAGTTTTTGGCAAAGGCAGGTCTAGCCGTTTCAAAGATACGGGGCAAAAAGTGCCAAAAACGGTAACTCAGTTTTTGAAAGAACGGAGCGTCCGATTTGAATAATTCAAAAAACATTTCACTTGTATTGACGAGATGAAGAATCGATAAAATTTTTATGAAGGTAGGTCTAGCGGTTTCGGAGATATAGAGGAGAAAGTAAAAAAATGAGCCATTTGGCGGTCAAAAATGATCATTAGACATATGCACATCACTTTATCAGATATTTTATAGAGATTTTAACAATAAGTATACATTTCGTTAACATTCCTATGGGTTCTGTACCAATGCTTATGCGTTAGACAGCAACGCGGCGCTTACGCGCTTTATATTCTGTCCCTATGCAGTTAAAGCAGTACGATTGCTTTGAAAAAAAAAGTTCAGATCTTTCACAATATGTCAAAATAAAGAAAAAAAAATTTTTTTTCAAAAAAAAAAAAAAATTAATTTTTTTTCAAAAAAAAAGTAATTTTTTGTCCAATTTATAGTTTCTCAAAAATCTTATTTTTTCAAAGTAATTTTTTTTCAAAAATGTTAATTATTTTTAAAAAAATAATTTTCGGTACGGGAAGTTCCAGCAATTTGCCTTAAGGCACGATGCCTTAATTGCCTTAAGACAGAATTCCACTTACAGCTAGTTTATAATTATGAATTGATGGTCTGTGAAAATGAAAAAATAGGTGTTAAATATGCAAGAAGTTTTTAGCAAGTGCATTCTTCGCGGTGTTAAAATTACTTTCAATTGTATACAAAAAACTTGATTATAATTCAAACAAAGTCATAGAATCAAATCATGCTAGAGAAGGATGAGTTTCACAAACGTTTACATCTCCAGGACGAACACACACTTCACATACACATACATGCATACACACACACGTAATTTTTTTCTAAGGTATGTCAAAATGTTCAGAAACCCCTGAAACGTAAAGATACAAAAATTTTCATTTTCGATTTTTTGCGATTACTATATATTACTATATTACTTACCCTGCGAGAAGTTAATAAACTAGTTTGTTGCATTGAGGCAAGTTACATGAACTTCCCGATATGTGTAAATAATCGACTGAATCAATAAAAAATAAATTAATTTATTAGTAATTAAAAGTATTCCGAGTGGATTTATTACACATGATTAAAAACGAACGAATACGTTAACTCGGAGTATTTTCTTAAAGCAAATGTTCAAAAATCAATAACTTTTATAATTTAACCAGTTTCCATAAAACTTTAATGGTTCAGTATGTCCATTAAGACCTATCGTTATACCAAGTAAATCGTCTAATTTGAATTTTAACAAACGTCAAAAAAACTGCTCATTTTCTCAAACTTTGATAAATTTTTAAAATTAAATTACTTGTCGTAAGGCCGTAATATTTTAGTAAGTTCTATAAGACTATGATATATATCGCAAAAAAATCCATAAAAATCTAGTCAGTATCATTCCCAACTAATATCTTTCGAAATTTTTTGATTTTTTAAAATCGATTCGGTAGTTTGCGTTTAATTGTGGATGAAAAGTTTAACACTTTTTCCGAAATTACAAATAAACGGCTTGACCGATCGTCGCACAAAACTGACAGGTGATAATCCTCATTGAGATACATCAAATGGCTTTTAAATTTCTGAAATCGGTTCAGGCGTTTTTGAGGAAACGTCGATGAAAGGTCTTATTTCGAAAAATGCCAAAAAAACGATACTAATTTTTGCAACTTTGACGAATTTTTAGAGTTAAACGAGTGGTTGTAGGACCGTGATATTTAAGTATGATCTAACTATAAGACTATGGTATCTACCGTAAAAAAATTTATAAAAATCGTGGAAAAAAAATTTAACACTTTATTACAAGAAAACAACCCGGGCGATCTTTACCAAAAACTAATCAGCACGATTCCCAACCAATATCTTTCGAATGGTTTTTGAATTTTCAAAATCGATTCAGAATTGCTGGCTAAAACGTGGACAATTTTTTTTTTTACTTTTCTTCAAAACGCTAAACGCTAGTCCTCATTGAGATGCATCGAAAGGCTTTTAAATTTTAGAAACCGGTCTAGCCGTTTTTGATAAAACGTCGATTTACTGCAAAAAATCTGTTCACATACGCACACACACACATACACACTTTTTCAAAATTTGATCTCATTCGATTCAGAATGGCTTGAAGCGTCGAACATGAAATTAGCGAATCGGATTTTTTTACTGAATACATAAACTTCTCCATCGGGAAGTTAATAAGAAGTTCACAAAGCTTTATGTAGCATAATGTATTTTTTTAAAACTATAAAACTTTTGGACTAATCTCGTTACAAATATATACACCTAAGTCTGTTTTTACACGGAGATTGGTTCCAGAAGAAGCCGTGTAAAAAAAAACGTGTAAAAAAAGACATTGATCTTATACAAAAATGGGTGATTTGTCCTACTCTCTAAAACCTATTAAAATTAGTGAAAAACAAGAATTTTCAAGAACAAGAATTCATGTTTATTTTAATAATAATTCCCCTAAATTAGTGCTATTCACATTTGCTTTGACAAGTAAAAATTGTTTGTACGCGTTAAAGGGGAATTCACTTAAATCTTTAAGCTAGTGTTCGCAAACTATCGATACTATCGATGGTTTCAGACTTTTTTCTTTCATATATACTTTTTTGTGATATGAACATACTTCGCAAAAATTAAATTTGACCAAAAAAATGTAAGTACATAAAATTTCAAATCGTGCTAAATGGAATAAAATCGTGTAAAAAAATTAAAAATATTCAATTTTCAAACCGTGTTATATCAAAACCGTGTACAAAAAGACCGTGTAAAAACAGACTTAGGTGTATATATATATATATATATATATATATATATATATATATATGTAGCGACCTGTCAACACACGTCGCATTTCAACTTGACAGATGTACATTATTTTGAGCTCATCATAGTGTCAGCGCAGAAACAAAAAGTTTATTAGTCAGTTCGGATCTCTCTATTGTTTCTCAATGTTCGAAATGCCAAAACTATAATTCTTAACTTTTTTCCTTTTTCATTATAAATACTCAAATAATATTTACGTTTTGTAAATGATAAATATAATTACACATAGTGTTGTTACTATTGTCATATTAAACAATATACGTAATATAAAGAACAAGAGTTTCTTTATATATATATATATATATATATATATATATACTGATCAATAATGCACATAAAAGACATATGTATTTGTATACAATATTAAGTTTTAGTTGCAAATTGTATGCCACATTCGGTTACTTCAGTAAAACTTTCGAATCGAAATCATGTCTTTGATTCAAGTACAAAACTCGATTCGCAATAACCTGGAACTATGCAGCAGACAAAGGCGTAGTCCCGAGCAAGCAAACGACTCGGTTGCCGCGACGGCTCATCAAGTAAGTTTCGAAGTGTAAACTCGTCGGATTTGCGCGCCGCCTAGCGATTCTAAGATTCAACGATTCTACGATCTTGTACGCCATCGGCAGTCAAAATGGCAACTATCTGTTAGCGTTGAATCGAAAAGACGAAATTGCCGAGTTTCCACTTTAATTAGTTGGCTTCAATTACATCAGAGTTTGAGAAAATGATTGCAAACTCGAGAACGTTATTGATATCGTTACAACCGCTTGATAAGACGGATTGCAATTAAAATTAACTCATGCCATTGCTAAATTATAGTAGAATATTTACTTTATATAAACTTGAGCAAACGTGATTGAGGAACGTACTTGCCATGGATACTTTTCCGACACAATTTTGTGTATTGACGTGTGTATTCATCATGCGTATACAACAGTGATCATTTTCTAATTAATTTGGCAAATGCCAATTTACCTTGACACTAAATATTGTTAAAATGACATGTATTTAGTATTTTTAATTTAACCTTATGGCAAACAGATCCATTTTTTTTTTTTTTATTTTCAAGATATTTTATAAACTGATAACCAACAATATTCAACCAATGCAAAATATATTTTTATGAGCACATTTTTTACAAAGATAACACTGTATACAGAGCTTTGATCTTGTATTCCTTCTGGAACATCAGACAAGTTGGAAAAACTATTATTTTAATTTATTTTTTGTAAATGGCTTTTTTACCTGAATTTGCATTTTTATTTTTTATGCTTTTGCTAGGGTAAAGGTTCAGTTGGTTTTTTTTACTCCACCTACAAATACCTAAGCTTCAAAGAGTTTATATAAAAGCATCAGTTGAATCTAACTTGGAGTTAGTTGGAGTTAGTACTATTTATAAAACAATTAAATAACGTACACTTAAAAATCACATTAAGGTCTTCTAAACTAATCAACATTGCAAACAAATAGAAAACTAGTGGGGCGCATGGCATCGTGCCTTAAGGCAAATTGCTGGAAATTCCCGTACTAAAAATTATTATTTTTTAAAAACGCTTAACATTTTTGAAAGAGTTTTACTTAAAAAAATTGGATTATTGAGAAACTATAAATTTGACACAAAAATACCTTTTTTTTGAAAAAAAAATTTCATTGAAAAAAAATGTTTTCTTTATTTTGACATATTTTGGAAATTCTGAACTTTTTTTCAAAGCAAGCGTACTGCTTTAACTGCATAGAGACGAAATGTGAAAGCGCGTAAGCGCCGCGTCGCCGTCTAACAAATAAACATTGGTACGGAACCCATAGGAATGTAAACAAAAAATGTATACTTGTTATACGTTGCCTGTTCATGTGTTGGGAAACCATCCGCTTTGTTTGTGTTAACGTCAGACCACAAAACAAAAAATGTGGTTTACCAAAGAGCACTTCAATGAAATGGATAGTTTGCCGATTCCCTTTCATTTACTTACAGAAGTTCAACTAACAAACACTTAATTTTTGTAATTGAAATAAATTCATTACTGTTGTGTAATGAATGAAAATTTTTTCTCTTCAAATATAAAACAAACAAAAAATTTCTTTATCTTTCTCACGAAACCATCTGGTGGCGAAACGGAGTTCGTCGGGTTGACTAGTATATATATATATATATATATATATATATATATATATATATATATTATTGTTCTCAATATTATTTAGAGAGAATTTATACTGAGGGTTTCAATTCCATCAACAAATATTTTGTCCACATTGGAATTTCATAATTGAGAATAATGAATGTTGACGCGCAACAGGATTCCGCGTGGAAAATGAAGTATTGCTCTACATATTCATTGATTATAAACACTATTGAACAAATTAAAAGAATATTCGTAGTCATTTTAGAGATATATGTAAAAACAATCACTGGAGTATTATAATATATGATATGTAAATTTCATATCGAACATATTTAAAATAATGGTATCGTTTTAATAGAATGACCTAGAACACACACAAACACACACACATACACGAGTATATATAATAAAAATAGAATTGTGATAAAGTATATAATAGTGTATGTAATAGAAATAAAATTTTGAGGTGCAAAATTGTGATAATGTATATAATAGTGTATGTAATAAAAATTTTGAGGTATCCACATATCTTAATTTAGTGATTTTACTAGGTGAAATGCTGAAAAATCTAGAGTAATAACTTTATATTAATATGTAACATATTATATAAAATTATAATTTGGATAACTTTCTTAAATTTTAAAATTCAGGTATAGTTTACAGCTTTTTACAGAATCCGTCAAATTAGGAAGGTAGTTTGTTGAATAATTATAATTATATTTGCTATATTTGTGATATTATACATTCAAATAGTAAATAATAATAACGAGAAAACACATGCAATAAACTTGATTATATCATGTTATTTTGTATACAATCAAATCGGTAATTAAAAAGATCATCTAATGACTCGACACTCAAATTTCAAGGTATTTTTTACTATCCGAAAAGTCAAGACTTTTTTGGGGTATTGAACAATCTATTACCATACCTAAGATTTAAACGGTCTGTTACAATGTTTTAAGCATTATTCTTAAAGTTATTGGAAATTGCATTACATGATATTAGTGGTAGTCTTAGTATCGTTTTAGCTTTGTGTGTTACTATAATTCAATTTATTTACTGTAATAAGTCTAAATTTGTATCCAAAATACTTGAATTATATGAAATGTATTATGTTTCAAACTCCAACAACAGGACTTCAAAAAGGTTTTTCAATAACATATAATAAAATTAGAGTATAATTTTTATATGCATTGTCATAAAATTCTATGCAAAAAATACATAAAACTTATGCAAATAATATGTTAAAAACATGTTGAAAAAATGTGGTTACTGTGTAGGTATAAAATGGATAAGTTAAAAAATGAACTTTTAAGAATGAAGGGACACTAAGTCGTCCCTTAGCACCGGATGTAAACATATTAATATTTCTTGTGAGAATTGACGTAATTTATTCTAATTATTCAATTTTGTTTTGCATGAGTGCTAATGGTCACTACATACCCCAATTTTTCGTATTTTCTAGTCGAAGAATGAAAATCGGTGATGAATGCTCCAGCTGAGAGCATCGGCCAAAAGGGTGGATAATTAGTGATTTCTTTTGCAATATCTAAGAATATTCGTCAAACACAAATATGCAGACATTCCAGAGTGTGGAGATGGCTACATATGCTGTTTTTTTTAAATGTCCGGTACTAGGTGCCACTTTGTAAAATCATTTTTTGTCACCAAAGTTTGATTGATAGTATTAATTATTGTTTAGCAAAGATTGCGTTTTTGTTAATTTAGTTTGATTTCTAACTTTGTTATTTAACATATAGCAAAATTTAATAAACATTTCGTAAAATATTTTTTGATTTATTTATAAATAACCTTAGGTGTCCGGCACTTGGAGACTTCCCCCTACTAATTTTCACTAAGTTAATTATGAATAAAATTAAACAAAATTTTATACAAGTTTTAAAAGTTCCGATTTTTATTTCATCCTTAAATAATATTTGCTATTTTGAATCATATTTAAATTGATATTAATGTATATATTAAAATCCAAGTGTTTCTCAAACTGCATACAAATAACATTAATTCAATTCTCAGAATCTAAATAAAGTTATGCTATCCATCAATCAATTCAATTTACGTTTCATTCAACAGATTCAATTGATTTCAATCAAACCAGTTAAGCTCGTCGACCATTGCTTAACTTTTCTCAAAACTATGTTCGCAAGGAAAACAATTTCCGCAACTACACTCAGTACTTTGCTCTATAAATATCTGACCAGAGGACGGCAACATACGTGACGAAAGAATTATATATCGATAGTACGGCTTTTAAAATTTATTTTCAGAGTTTCATACAGAAAAAAACTTTAACTAACTATTTGTCGAATGTGCAGTCTCATAAGAGAAGTTAGTAACAGTTTCAATGGAATATGTAGAATAACAAGGAGATGGAATTATAAAAGACACACTTTAGAAAAGTAACTATAATTTTAGCTTTTGTTAAAATATTAAATATATATGTTTATCAAATATTTTAAGATATTGAATTATCATGAATATATCTGCAAAATGGTCAAGAACTAAGTAAATAATTTGTAACAGTTTAATAATAAAAAAACTAATAATGAACTAATCTAAAATACAACTTGGTATCCCTAATGATTGAAAACACTATTAATTAATGATAATAAAATGTGCACTATTGCAAAATCTATCTGTTTTGACATAATAACTAACTACAAAAATAAACATTTAAAATATTTAGCAATTTATCGAAACTGTGTACTATTTGGAGTTTGGGCTAGAAATGTCGCATATTTAACCCTCCGTCGGTCGGCGTGGTCTGGCCAGACTTTTTTCGACTTCAATTAAAAAAAAACTAGCTGTGAGTGGAATTCTGTTTTAAGGCAATTAAAGCATCGCGCTTTAAGGCAAATTGCTGGAACTTCCCGTACCAAAAATTAATATTTTTTTAAAAACAATTAACAATTTTGAAAAAAATTTACTTCGAAAAAATAAGATTTTTGAGAAACTATAAATTGGACAAAAAATTACTTTTTTTTGAAAAAAAAAAATTAATTGTTTTTTTTTTTAATTTTTTTTGAAAAATTTTTTTTTTCTTTATTTTGACGTATTTTGGAAGATCTAAACTTTTTTCAAAGCAATCGTACTGCTTTAACTTCACAAAGACGAACTATCAAAGTGCGTAAGCGCCGCGCCGCCGTCTAACGCATAAGCATTGGTACGGAACCCATAGAAAAGAAAAAAAAAATTATACTTATTGTTAAAATCTCTATAAAATATCTGATAATTTGATGTGCATATGTCTAATGATCATTTTTGACCGCCAAATGGCATTTTTTTTTACTTGTTTCATTAGATCTCTGAAACCGCTAGACCTGCCTTTATGAAAATTTGATCGGTTCTTCACCTTGTCAATACAAGTAAAATGTTTTTTGAATTATTATAATCGGACGCTCCGTTTTCTTAAAAACTGAGTTACCGTTTTTGGCACTTTTTGCCCCGTATCTTCGGAACGGCTAGACCTGCCTTCGCCAAAAACTAATTAGCACGTCTCCTTATCAATACGAATCCAATGTTCTTTGAATTATTCAAATCGGTTGATCGGTGTTCCCGAAATCGTCGACGAAAATTTGTATCCGCACATACATACACACACATACACACATACATACATACATACATGCATACACACACACACACACATACATCCATTTTTTCTAAGGTATGCCAAAATATTCAGAAACCTTTGAAACGTCGAGAAATGCAAAAATTTTCATTTTCGATTTTTTTGCGATTATTATAACTTGCCCTACGGGAAGTTAAAAATACTTCTAGTGATCCTATCGACTTGAAATTTCTTGACTTTTCCTAAATTTTCATTAGCTGTCGATCATTGAAAAAATCAGGACGAAAAAATGTACAGAAGGATAATTATAAGGATATTAACTTTTTTATACTTAGAACGGTCGGAAAGGTCTACATTTTATATGAAATATACGCTTTTTGATATATGTAAACCAGTATTTTGTCTTTTTTCATGGTATTTTCTATTCAAACTGCGTTGTATACTTGTTTATCTATGGTTGTATATATTCTTAACATGAATGTTAGTATTTTCATGACGAGAGTTCCTTGAAAACCTACCAAACTTATTGGTAATCGCAAACACTGAAAATCGGATGAGTAATGCACACATTTCGTACTGCGTTCGAATTTTTTTTTTTTTGCAAAGCTGTAGTGAAATTATATTTTCACTTTGAGTTTTACAGCTCATTTCAAAGGCGACGCACCTCATTTCGTTTTCATTTGAATTTCACATTCATTTCAAAGGCGCCGAAAAAGAATAAATATTGTTTTTCATTGATATAAAACAGAAAAATTAACAGAAAAAGCAACGATTTTTTTATATTTCTTGATTTTTTTATATAATATAATATTTAATATTTTTATTATAAGCAAGCTCAACACATGCAAAAGACGGTAAGAAAAAGAAAAAATCAAAACTATAAATATTTACTACTAATAATCGTTATTATATAAGACACCAAAAACTCATTTATCCCATATAAATGCATGTAAAATGAATGGTGGTCCAGCCAGACCTTTCCGACCGTTCGAAGGTGTAAAAATATCCGACCGACGGAGGGTTAAAGGAAAAATATATGAATATAATACTAGTGCCATAAAGGTTTCACGAGTGTCCGAAAGCTTGGGAGAATGTCAATGACTGCGAAATAAAAAACCTGTTTTGCAGAGCGTCGAATTTTCAATAAAAAATGACACGAATTGTCACTTTTAATGCATTTGTCGCTAAGTTATACCTAACTAGTTGGAATTGGTATTTTGCCTTGAGGCAAGTTACATGAACTTCCTGATATGTATAAATAATCGACTTAATCAATAAACAATAAATTAATTTATGGGTGATTGAAAGTATTCCGAGTGGATTTATTACACATCATTGAAAACGAACGAACGCGTTAACTCGGGGTATTTTCTAAAAGCAAATTTTCACAAATCAACAATTTTTATAATTGAACCAGTTTCCGTAGGACTTTAATGGTTTTGTACCATATGTATGTTCATTAAGATCAAGTACTCTATCGTTATACCAAGTAAATCGTCTAATTTTAATTTTAACGAACGTCATAAAACTCAAACTTTGATGAATTTTTAAAATTAAACTACTTTTTGCAAAGCCGTAATATTTCAGTGAGGTCTATAAGACCATGATATATATCGCCAAAAGAGTTCCATAAAAATCGGCTTAATTTTTTTTTTCAACTAAGAAAACGGCTCGGTGGATTCTCACCTAAAACTAATCAGTATCATTCCCAACTAATATCTTTCGAACAATTTTAGATTTTTTAAAATCGATTTGGTAGTATGAGCATAAATTTGGACGAAAATTTTAACACTTCATTCCAAATTACAAAGAAACGGCTCGGCAGATCGTCTCACAAAACTGACAAACGATAATCCTCATCGAGATACATCAAATGGTTTTTAAATTTCTGAAATGGGTTCAGGCGTTTTTAAGCAAACATCGATAAAAGGTCTAATTTTAACAAATTCCAAAAAAACGATACTAATTTTTGTAAGCTTTGACGAATTTTTAAAGCTAAACGAGTTGTCGTAGGGCCGTAATATTTTGGTATGATCTAGAAGACCATGGTATATACCGTCATTTTTTTAATTTTTTTTTATTTACAATATTTATTACAACTGCTAAATAGTTAACCGTCAAAAAAATAATAATAAAAACTGTCGAAATTTTTTTTTCATCACTTTATTACAAGAAAACGGCACAGCCAAAAACTCATTAGCACGATTCCCAACCAATATCTTTTGAACAGTTTTTGAATTTTCGAAATCGATTCAGAATTGCGGGCTAAAACGTGGACAAAAAATTTTTCACTTTTCTAGGATTTATAAAGAAACGGCTTAGCTAATCGTCGCGCAAAGTTGATAAACGCTAGTCCTCATTGAGATACATCGAATAGCTTTTATATAGTATATTTATATAAGTCGATTTACGGCAAAAAATCTGTTCGCATACACACACACATACTATTTCCAAATTTGGTCTCATTCGATTCAGAATGGCTTGAAACGTCGAAAAAACAAAATTAGAAAATCGGATTTTTTTATGAAAACATAAAGTTCTCCTTCGGGAAGTTTAGAATTAGCGATAGTAAATTGGATTTTCTATCGAAATAGTAAACTTCCTTTTCGGCAAGTAATGCATATGTACTTCAAGATAGGCAGTAATAAAATTAATACAATACAAATCGATATATTTTCAGTGGGTCAAAGATCTACAGATTCCTGCAACTATTTGCGTGTGTCGGTCTCTCGAGAGTGTGGTGCGCATTCAACTGGTGGTGGCGGCGGTCGCGCGCTTTCGGTATTCCCGTAGCCAGCGCGAGAAAGTTGTTACAGTCACAACACTCCTGTAGAACTACATCGACTGAAAACGTTTGCTAGCCTTCATCAAGCAGAGGTTGAAAGCTTGCTTGTAACAAATCATGCGGGAAACATACGGTTTTGCTATTACTCCGTTTATACGTGATGGTAAGGGCCGTTACCTTTCATATAAGTTTACATGTCGTGAATATTAGATTGGGGAAAAGAAATCTATTATTTTTGGATTATTGCTTTAAAACTAATTTATGATAGATTTTTAGCTCCTTGGCTATGTTACGACTGCTAACATGCCGATCAACTTTTACCATTTTTCCAATTTTATTGATATTTTCAACCAACCTACCTGTGCGCGATGCAAATTTATAAAAAATTCCTTAACGGAGTCAACAGAACCAAATTTGCACATAATTGACTGCTGCAGTATCGGAACCATAAACACCATTCACAATTTTAGCCACCTGGCTTTATTTTTGCTATTGTCATAGAAGAAATGTAAAATTTACCGAATTTTCTCTTTGTTCACTTCCATTTTTAACACCCTGTAACTCACAACTGAATGCACCAAACAAAAAAAAAACAGACGAATTTTTAACTTCCCGTAGGGCAAGTTATAGTAATCGCAAAAAAATCGAAAATGAAAATTTTTATATATCTTTACGTTTCAAAGGTTTCTGAACATTTTGGCATACCTTAGAAAAAATGGATGTATGTGTGTGTGTGTGTGTGTGTGTGTATGTATGTATGTATGTATGTATGTATGTATGTATGTGCGTGTGTGTATGTATGTGCGGATACAAATTTTCGTCGACGATTTCGGGAACACGGATCAACCGATTTGAATAATTCAAAAAACATTCGATTCGTATTGATAAGGAGACGTGCTGATTAGTTTTTGGCGAAGGCAGGTCTAGCCGTTCCGAAGATACGGGGCAAAATGTGCCGAAAACGGTAACTCAGTTTTTAAGAGAACGGAGCGTCCGATTTGAATAATTCAAAAAACATTTCACTTGTATTGACAAGGTGAAGAATCGATAAAATTTTCATGAAGGTAGGTCTAGCGGTTTCGGAGATATGGAGGAAAAAGTAAAAAAATGAGCCATTTGGCGGTCAAAAATGATCATTAGACATATGCACATCAAATTATCAGATATTTTATAGAGATTTTAACAATAAGTATACATTTTGTTAACATTTCTATGGGTTCCGTACCAATGCTTATGCGTTAGACAGCGACGCGGCGCTTACGCGCTTTATATTTTGTCCCTATGCAGTTAAAGCAGTACGATTGCTTTCAAAAAAATTTCAGATCTTCTACAATATGTCAAAATACAGAAAAAAAAATTTTTTTCAAAAAAAAAAATGTTTTTTTAAAAAAAAATTTTTTTTTTCAAAGAAAAGTTATTTTTTGTCCAATTTATAGTTTCTCAAAAATCTTATTCTTTCAAAGTAATTTTTTTTCAAAAATGTTAATTGTTTTAAAAAAATAATAATTTTTGGTACGGGAAGTTCCAGCAATTTGCCTTAAGGCACGATGCCTTAATTGCCTTAAGACAGAATTCCACTTACAGCTAGTTTACTGTAAAATGTCACCATTCTTACGAGCATAAATCTGAAATTGTTTGATCGATACTTCACAAAAAATCTATCAGTACACCTATCTACAAAAAAATAATGGACTTCTTTTTCCCCAAACTAATTATATATATATATATATATATATATATATATATATATATGCGAGAGAGGTCTGATAATCGGGCATAACATCAATAAAAAAAATCTTCTAAACATTAACTTTACAATCCGCTTTGGCTATAGTCCTGGTTTTCATACAGTGAAAACTAAAACAATTAAGAGTGAAAAATTATAAAAAGTAAAAAATACTTACAATTTACTAACATTAGTATTAAAAACATATAAAATATAATAAAATCATTTTATAAATCAAGATTCCAACATGTCAACAACTTTGACATAACGACTAACACTATTTTTACAAAAACCAAAACCCCTTAACATCGAACGACTCAGATATCTCGTCTATCAAATTTATGCCTGGATTGGAATTTAATTCATTTAGAAAATACGAGCCAAAATTTGATGAAACCATTTCAGAAACACAAAAAAATTAAGAAATTCCAGACAATTTGAAATTATAATTACGGAATACATTGATGCATTAAAGCATAATATGGCATTTTTTTAACCCTACTGTAAGGGAGTTTGGTTATGATTGTGCCAGGGCGACAGCCGTCATAACAGCTGAAGTACACTGATTTTAAGATAGGATCCAAAGAAAAAAAGATAAAGTATAATTGTTCAAACAAGTTACTATTATAGCTTTACGTCAGTACCTTACATTAACATGACCTATAAACTGATTTGCATTTAAATAGTCAAAAATAACAATTCTTAATTAATATGCGGCGTATCTCAGAACTCAATATCGAGCCAAAATGGGATGATAGTATCGAACTTAACTGTTTTAAAAAAAAAATGAAAAAAAATTAGAGCAAAAGTCTAATCGCTGCAGCAATTATGCTTTAGAAATCCGTAAAAAAAATTGCGATTTTTTCAACACGGCAGGAATTCTTTCCTTCAATATTCAGCGATTAAAAGAGGGCAGTAATTAACAAGTTCTGTAAAAGGAAATATCACACTTGATATGAAATGTTAGATTAGTCTTCATAATTTTATTAATAATACTAATGTTATTATTACTATGTTGATTTACAATACGAAAGAATTTTATGTACCACATTTGCAATCTTATTTTTATACAAAACATTTTATACTAGAAATATTTTTATGGCAAAACAATGTTTGCCATAATTAAATATATATATATATATATATATATATATATATATATATGTGTGTGTGTGCGTGTGTATGTATATCCAAATAATAACAGTGTGTAGGTTTGTAAACGATTGTGTGTTTGTGTACGTTTATAGAATTCATTAATACATTAACGTGTCCCGCATTAGGAGCGCCTAACATTCCCCATGAATATTGAAATAATTTAGATTACTAATTAAAACAATTACACACAATAGTGTCAACCAATATAGACTATAAAGGTAATACATGTACCTATGTTTATGCTAATTCAATGAATATATTACTGGTGGGTGACAAGCCAGTGACAAATACCAAATTACAATGCGCACAATTACAATAGAAACAATATCAATGAGACAATGGGATTTCAGATCGCTGCATTATGACCCTTTACAATCAAACCATAAGCATTAGGGTAAAATGAATTTCAATAAAAATTGGTACATACAAAGAAATATTGTACTATCAAAACCATTGGACTTTTTTTCTTGTCAAGCTATTGAAATTGCAAACCACTTAAATTTTTTTTATATATACACTTTTCAAGATCTTTTGATCATTTTGGTTTGAAAAAGTATGTATGTATACTTATGATAAAAAATGCATACAAGTCAACTTAATCAAAATTTTATGAAGTCCATTGGTTATTGTAAATGTAGGTCCTGCTATTCAACAAATTACAAAGTAGTGCAACGTCAGTAGTATTTGATAAATGCACAACTTCATAGATTTTTTGATCACATGCATAGTTATTTCCTGAAATTAAGGGAAGAGCCTGCTTTAGAGGCTTAAAAAATCGATTTTTTTTGCAAAAATGTCTTCCAAAACTAGCCAAGAATATATCCCTTGAATTTCAGTAACAAATTCGAATTATTTTCGGAATAACAGAAGAAATAGTGAACAACCGTCAAGCATGTATACGAGCGGAACGAAAACTTCGAAGCGAGATCTAGGTTTTTAATTTTTTCGATTCTTCCTAATTTGCGAAAGATAGGGAAAAAAGTAAGTGTCCTATCAAAACGAGACAAAATTCAATATATGCAGGATTAAATTATATTCTAGTTGAACCTAAACAAACTTGAAAAAAGTTATAATTAACCCACTTTATAAATAATCTAAAATAAAATTTAGTATTAAAAAAACTTTTTTTTTTCAAGTTGCGAAAAATTAATGGAGTTCTCAATTTTTCTGGATTTTTAAGGTTCAACTAGATTCTATACTATTGAAAATATATATTGGTTTTGATTTTTTTTTGTTTCGGATGGAAATTGTGACCTGCATCTTTCCCGCCAAATGACACCTGCACGCTCGTGGCGCATCGGCAAAATGCTTGAACCCGGCATATTATGACATATTTTAAAGAAAAAAATTGAGAAGAATGTGAAAATATAACAACAAAACTTGAAATTTCGTTTCAATTAAATATATATTTCCTTTCCTAAAAAATCCTCAAAAAAGCGATTTTTTTATGCTTCTATAGCCGGCTTCAAAAGCCTTCCCTCTTAATCATGACATGCTTGTTCGCTAAAAACTCAAAAATTGATTAGTGACTTTTAAGAAAAATTAAACTTCAACATTAATTATTTTAAATATCAAGTTAGGACTTTTGAGTCATATGCAGTTACACTTTATACACAGTCTGATGTTCCATTTCATTCAAATAAAACTCCTCCTATAAACTAATATTTCTAAACCAAAAATTCTGGATACGACCGTAAGTATTTTTCTCTAAATTACTATTAATTTCATAATTGTTTATAAAATGATTTTAAAGTCGGAATGTTACAATATGAACCATTTACAATATATATATATATAAAGACTTAACGTTAAATTTGAGAGATTTTAACTCAGATTGTTAAGAAGCAAAATATGTATATTGATATTAGTAATTTTGAAAGTATACTATCATACGTATAAACAAAGGATATGCTATTCTAATTGTAAGTGCGAAACAGTGGACTCGAAGATATGTCATGGACAATAATCGAAAATAAGCTTTAAATTAAAAGCTTGAATTTTTTTTTTTTAACTTTGAATAAAATATATTTTTGAAAATTTATAAATGAAGAATTGAAATAAATGTATAGAAAAAAGTTATTTTTTTATATTTGATTATTGCAATTAATTAAATTAGCAAACATATATTAATTAATGAACTATGTAAAGTTTTTATTAGTTACAAAATATTGTACGATAAGTTTTTGGCAAATGGATAATATTAATATAAAAAAAAATTAAGATGCTGTATAGCATTAAACTTGAGCGTTCTTAACATAACTCTCTTTTATTTTTACGTAAATTAATTTGAACTAAACATTATAAATGGGATGTAATTGAAACCCGAAACATTACATCAGTAAAATATTATATAAAAAATATTTTTTTGCTGAAAAAGATGATATTTGGCAGCCCGAAATGATCATTAGACACATGCACGTCAAATTATCAGATATTTTATAGGGATTATGAGCATGTGTACTAATTTTGTTACAATTTTGTTAAGTTTCGTACCAAAATTTTTAATTTCTAAAGTTTTTTTATACGGTTTGAACAAATTTCCAGATTTTTTATTCAAAATTATCAAAAACGTACAAAACTTTATATAAATTTTAAATTTACATTCTAGTTTAAAAATGTATATATTCAATATGCATTATTGTAATCGTAAGAAATATATTCTCAGTTGGATTCATTCAGCAACTCTTCTTAGTGTAAACATTTTCAAGTGTTTTGAGCGATAAGATCATCACTATATATTTATTAGTTATGTGAACGAATACATATATAGTAATTATAATTATATTTTTGAAAATATTTAAGACGATTGTTATTAATTATTGATCAATATTTATTGATTTTTTTTCCAACAATTTGCCTTGAAGCACGATAGTTTGCATAGATGCCATAGTTTACATCGAGATATGGTTTAGATTTTTTTGTGAATATAATTTCATGAATTCAGTAAGCTAGAATTATTCTAGGTATGGTTTTTTATGGACATAAGTTATAACTTTTTAAGTCACATAAATTTAGAATTTTCATGATGTGGTTTTAGTCCTTTTTACTGAGCTTTGAAATATATATTTATTTATTTATTGCATAATATTCGCGTATAATGTCACTTTTTCCCGAAACATCGACATATATATATATATATTTCATGTAAAAGTACTGATTATATCATCTTCGCTATAATATCATTTATTCGGCAGACTTATATTTATTAACCTTTGCCTTCTCTCCTGGCATCAATATTGACCCGCGCCCCGGCCTCCCGGAAAACGACTTGGCTCCGAAGGTATGCCGCGCGGTATGTTGCGCTCATTTTGCGAATTGGAACTGTTCCGTGTTGTACGGATGTTGAATTACATCCGAAGAGATCAGATTGATCAGGCGATCCATCAGAGATCCCCTTTTAGCTTTAGGCTTGTTCTACCCTTCCGGAACCAGACATCACAATAATAAATCACGTGCAATAAATGGCTCGCTTTTTCATTCTTCGCGTTCTCTGTTTCCGAACTATTTTGACAGCGCATTGGCAATCCCGGAGATAGAAATTATACGATGCATTTGTGCATTCATTCGTTGGAGAAAATATAAAGTCAGGGAGAAAACTTACTTCTATGCAGTGAATAATGAACTCTAGCCAAAAATTTCATAGTATTAAAACTAAATTTACCAACTATAGTGAAATTGGCTGTTTTAAAGCATTTGATAAAAGTTACATATTTTCAAAAAGTACAATACGGTTATTAAATGTTATAATATGCATATAATATTTTCTTTTCTTTACATTCTAAAACAAAAAATAAAACAAAATACAAAAAATGTCATGAGGCTTAAGTACCATAGTCCGTCAATATAACCTGTAGATGAAAATATTATATGGGAATATACTACATAATGCTATGACAAATTATAACAATTTGTTACTACAATTTGATATAATATCAATATGGTATCACTTTATTGATACAGTCAATCAAATGATAACATTTTTATAAATGTGGTGCATATATTGATGGTGATAGTTTTCATCGAAAACTAGGTGCACGATTTACGCGGGACATAATCGATACTATAGAATTTCTCGGCGTACGACCTCAATCGTTTTCTTATTAACTTCTCGTAGGGTAAGTTATAGTAATCGCATTTTTTTATATACATATTTTTTTAACAGCAATCAGAACCTTACGTCCTATGAGCTGTTGAGCTGAAACTTCTCCTTACTCCGTATTTTTAGATGGTAACCCAATCAATGGTTAATCCATCCACATTTGATGATTTTGTTATTCGAATTAATCTGACAGGGCTGACTTTTAATTAGTGCAGCAATGCCGGGCAAGGGCTATTTTCACTTGGAAACATATTACTATCTATATTTCCAAGTGAAAATCGTTGTCACTGCTGCCTGACAACAGGCTGCTCGAAGTGGGTATCGAACCCGGGACCTCTGATTCAGGTCCCGTCGCTGTTAACCGCTTACCTATGGGCGAGCCCGTGAAAAAAATGAAACAGAACTTTTTATATTTTTACTTGTCAGAGGTTTCTAAAGGTTTTAGCATATACTAGAAAAAAATGGATGTATATGTGTGTGTGTTTGGATACAAATTTTCGTCGATTCGATGCAAACATTCCATTTCTATTAATAAGAAAACGTGTTGATTATTTTTGGACAAGACAGGTCTAGCTGTTTCGAAGATATGGGGCAAAAAGTGCCAGAAACCTTAACTCAGTTTTTAAGAGCACAGAACCTCCGATTTTAATAATTCAATTTACTTGTATTGACAAAATAAAAAACGGATTAAATTTTTGGAAAGATATGCGGTTTTGAAGATTGAGTAAAAAAAGTAAAAAAAAATCCATTTGGCGGTTAAAAATGATCATGAGAATGCACATCAAATTATTAGATATTTTATAGAGATTTTAATAATAAGTATAAATTTTGTGTACATTTCTATGGGTACCATAACATTGTTTGTACGTTTGACTGTGACGAGGCGCTTACACACTTTGATATTTCGTCTCTATACAGCTAAAGCAGCGATCGATCAATCAATCAATCAATCAATCAATCAATCAATCCTTTCAAATTATTTAGTCTTTTTTTTCAAAAGTTTCCAAATTCTCAAAAATCTTTTTTTTTTCAAAGTTGAAAAAAAAATTAATCTTTTTTAAAAAAATAATTTTTGCTACGAGAAGTACCAGCAATTTGCCTTGAGGCACAATGCCAAGCACCACTGGTTCCATAATGTGATTCCCAAATTTAGAACGGATGGAAAGAAAGATTGTCCAATTCCTCTTGGTGAGTTTGCTGTTCTAAAGCTGACGAATCCTTCCATACGATGCGGGAGAAATGTAACAACAGAAGATTTTTTGAGCGTGTTATTAGCCAAGAAATTACTTGCAAAAAAGTACAATTATTGAAACATTTAAAAAAAATGACGAAGATTTGGAAAAGTTAGCATATTCCAGTTAATATGCGTTAAATAAAAAGAAAATCGATAACTTTTTAATTATGAGTCAATTTGACCGCGCGTGGTGGTGATACGTAGGGAAGACTGGGTACGGTTGTGTCATATTTTTATTAGCCATAAATTTGTTAATTAACCAGTCAGCTGAGAAAAAAATAGAATAAATGGTAATTTAAATGATAGTCGATGTTAAATACCAAAACACGATGCATTAGGCATAAAATCAAATCATAGAAGAAAAGAGCGAGCGTCACAATCGTCCAAATCAAATAACGATTTCTATATCTGGTTAGGTGAGGTTAAGGTAAAAATATTAGATAATAACACCAAAATAGTTTATGACGACTTTGATCATTAGAAATATATAACGCAACACAACATAATGATTTATGCAAAGCCTATAAATATAATATGATAATATCTAACAAAACATAATTTCTTGAACAAACTTAACAAGAAATCTATTGAAATCTTGTTTTTCTTGAATTGATATTGCAATAATCATTTTCTTTCGCATTTTGTCTTGGTGAAGTTAAAATTTTCTTTATCAGTTTAATTTTTATCCGAAAAGCTCAAGTTCCACGAACAAATCCGTATCCAAGACACACTTCTGAAAACAAACCATCGTTATGACTGAGCTAACTTATCTACTCAAAACCTAATTGCTGGTAATTATCTACTAATGTTCAACTTACAGAAAAATGGCAAACGAAGTGATCAGTTAACACGTAACAGTTATTACTAAAATAAATCGAAAAAAAAGTATTTTTGACTCTATGAAAGCAATGCGGTCTATATATCATGTTAATGTAGGACGCAGACCAAATGCAATAGTGGGACCATGTTGAAACAAACATACTACATCTTTCTCCCTTCTGGCCCTTTGTCAAAATCGGTATAGTATTGCTGTTATGGCAACTGTCAAAACCGTAATCTGGCACAACTGTAACCAGAATAGTCAGTAGATTTAGTTTAGTGTTGAAAATGTTAAAATGTTTATTTTTGATATCGCATTCAGTTCCTGACTCTTGAATATACAGTTTAACTCTTTGGGGACGGCTGTCCACCTGAGTGCACAATCAAATTCTGTGAGGCACAGGCTATTTTATAAAACAATAACTCAGTTTGCATCAGAAAGTTGAATAAATTACATATAGCAGTGATAAACAGTGTTGTATTTTGAAAATAATTTTAACTTATTTTAGTAGTATATTTAGCCTTTTTCTTTGCTATATAATTTTTTTCTTAATATTTAAAACGACCGAGTGCTTTTAAATATGGCAAAATGACAAAATTTTGTGAATTAAGCAGTAGTAAAGATGAGTTTCAAATAGACATTCATACAGGCAAATTTTACGAAATTACTATTCGCACCGAAGATAGTGATGAATGTGGTGATGATATTATCCAACCAATAAAAAGAAGAAGAAGTTCGACAAATTAAATGAAGAGCGGAAAGACATTAGCGAATGTGCCGATTCTCCTTCATTAATTGAGTTTGACATACATCAACAAACACCCCGATTACAAATACCAAGTAATATAAGACATCCAATAGATTATTTGACTTTATATTTTACAAAAGAATTATTAGACAATATAATGGAAAAAACATACCATTATGGCAGCACAAAAATGAACAAATATACTAGCTAATCAGTGGCATATTCTGAATGCGAGAGGGATTGTATTGTCTTTTCTGACAAAAAAGCACCAGGAGAAACGCGGCAAACAACATTTTATTGTATAACATGTCAAAATCAACCATCTATGCATTTTGGAAATTGTTTTGAACTTCACCATTCTTTTTAAAATGATCTAAAATAAATTAATATTATAAAAGTGTGTCTTCAATGATAACATATTTTTATCAAACAAATTGCATAACATACACAATGAAATCAAGTTTACAGCCGGTACAGTAGATTGTTTTGAAATTGGTGCCGTCTCGTAAGTGTTAAAGCATTGATTCAGATATATCAATATCCATTGCCGTTTCTGACAATCGGCTGCGATTTCTCTCTTCCATTTTGCTAGAGGGCAGGCAGTCGTAGCCGTTCGACCGGCATGCACCTTTTTGGATAAACAAACGCATACGGAACGCAGAGTGCATGACGTGCCAGTGCGAGGCGATTTAGTCTTATGGCATTCGCTGCGTTTGTCGAGAGATTTTGCGCGGCATTAGAATGCGTTTGTGCAGAAAAATCGAGGTATTTTAAATGACGATTCAACAGAAAAAATTTTTGACGTTGAAACGCATTTCTGACATTTTTCATATTCAAACTATATGTATAGTCAAAATGCATAGTATTTAAAACTTGGTTTAAGCATTGGTATTGCAATTAGATATGGTACATAATAGATCATAAAAATTACTAAAAATAATGTATTTAAATAGAACCTCCGTTAATATTATATGTTGCATGCTATATAAATATATAGTTTATATGTACAGGGGAGCATTCTGTAATAGAAGTACACTAGTAACGGGCGTTTTTAACTTCCGCAGAAGAAGTTTGTTTTCATCAAAAAATTCGATTCGCTAATTTTATGTTTTCTCCACATTTCAAGCCATTCCGTATCGAATGAGACCAAATTTGGAAAAAATATGTGGGTGTGTGTGAGAAAATTTTTTACTTAATCGACGTTTTTTCAAAAACGGCTGGACCGATTTTGAAAATTGAAAAACCATTAATGTATCTCAAAGAGATCATTTGTCAACGCTACGATCGGCCGAACCGTTTCTTCGTAAAACGCAGAAATGTGAAAAAAAAATTTGTCCACGATTTAGCCCGCAGTTCTGAATCGTTTCTAAAAATTCAAAAACTGTTCGAAAGATATTGATTGTGAATCGGCCTGATTACTTTCTGGCAAAGATCGGCCGGGCCGTTTTCTTGTAATAAAGTGTTAAATTTTTATCGACAATTTTTATGATTTTTTTACGATAGATAGACTTAGTCCTATAGATCATACTAAAATATTACAGCCCTACAACAACTCGATTAACTTTAAAAATTTGTTAAAGTTTGCAAAAATCAGTAGTTTTTTTGGCATTTGTCAAAATTAGACCTTTGATCGACGTTTTCTCAAAAACGCCTGAACCGATTTCAAAAATTTAAAAGTCATTTGTCAGTTTTGCGTGACGATCTGCTCAGCCGTTTCATTTTAATTTGAAAAAAAGTGTTAAACTTTTTGTCCACTTTTAAGCTCATCCTACCGAACCGATGTTAGAAAATCAAAAACTGTTTGAAAGATATTAGTTGGGAATGACACTGATTAGTTTCAGGTGAAAATCTACCAAGCCGTTTTCTTATAATTAACTGTTGAAAAAAAAATTAAGCCGATTTAAATCATGGTCTTATGGAACTGACTGAAATATTAATGTTTATAATAATATTATAAATAGGCTTATGACAAGTAGTTTAATTTTAAAAAATCAAAGTTTAAGAAAATGAGTAGTTTTTTTGACGTTTGTTAAAATTAAAATTAGACGATTTACTTGGTATAACGATAGAGTACTTGGTCTTAATGAACATACTAAACTAAACCATTAAAGTTCTATAAAAACTCATTCAATAATGTGTAATAAATCCACTCGGTATACTTTTAATCGCTCATAAATTAATTTACATTTTATTGGTTAGGTCGATTATTTACATATATATCGAAGTTCATGTAACTTGCCTCAAGGCGAAATACCAATACCAACTAGTTCAATATGATCTTAAATAATATGAAAATATATATTTGTTTCTCTTGGACATGTAAGTCGTCCTCCATATTAACTATACTTACTTTAAATTTTATATATATTATTTTGTTTCAAATTTATCAATCTTTGCTATTGCTAAGTTATATAAATATGTTTCTTGATGAATGTAAAAAGACACACATGGGGCTAGTTGAAAGAAAACCTTGGGGATAGTTTGAACATACAAGAATTGTATGCGGATTCAAGGGAAGAAAATTGAATATTATGTGATAGAAAACACTATCTTTCATTTGTGTTAAGATATTAATTGTACTTTACGTTGATTTATGATAAATAATTATTATTACAGATTACAAGAGACTTTATATTTTTTATTTCAATTGATTATAGTTTACGTTGATGCATAAAAAAATTATTAGCAATAAGAAAAAAGTTTTTTTCAAATAAGTTGTAACACAGCACTTCATTCAGAAATTGATTAAATCTGATATAATAAACAATAGTTGTTTCCTTTAGAAATAAGTACAGCAAGTATTTAACTCTCAACAAATATTGATTAAAACAACTGTTGCAACAATCCCTTAGCTATCTTAGTGTTCAAAAGATTAAACACGTGCAACAAATTCCTTTAAATTTGATGAAAAGTTATATATACATATAAAAAACTGTCGTGTATATTGATGCAGAAAACATACTTTTCGGAACTTAATCGATTAAGTAGAATAAAATACTTGAACATATTTTTATGCACGACTTCAATGTTATGCAGTAGATATGACCAAAGTATGTGAAAAAACTCGAAGAAAATTAATAAAAATGATAAAAAAACTATCAATGTGTACTTATATCCAACAACGGGTCGTTTAAAATATTTTTTTAAATTTCTGTTATAGTTGTCCATAAATATGATATAACACTCATGAATACATGAAGTTAATATGCACTACACGTAAATATGATACATGTTGTGAGTGGTACGTCCATTAACTAATTACCTATATGAAGATGAAACATAACATAATATAAAAAACAAACCTTTTATTTGTGTGAAAAAACTTATTTGGATGATCCTTTCACATTAAATTTAATTTCATAAAAGCCATACAAATATTATTATATAAAAAGTTTTATTTGAATATATAACAAAAATTATTTTTTATGGGCAACTAGAAACGAATTATAAAAATTAAAGCATTCCGTACATACAGTTATATATCAGTTCATAAAAAAAATGTAATGCGCAATTCATATTAAATACAAATTTGTTCATTATTCATAAGTATCCATATCTGGCATTTATTTACGAACGAGGATTTAAAGTCTTATTTCAGTATCTGCGAGTATGTGCATATTGTCCCACTTGTCAGTTCACACAAGAATAGTCACACAATGCTTCGAAATTGAAATACATATTAATATTTATAGACAAGTCGACTTAAACGTCAAGCTAGTACAGAGCAAATACATATTCGGAAACTTGCTTGAATTGATTTCAATATTTGCCGAAAACTTGACGTTCGGCATTTTCTCTGTTTATTGACACAGCCGCGTCACACTTCAGCAACTCCAATACAAGTGGATGAAAGAACATTTTCCAATATTATTGCATGTGGTCCATGATTTTTATTTTTGTATGGCATTGTGAATTATTATGTAATTGATAAATTTTAATAACGTTATAAAATAAATAAAAGGTTAAGTAATTGCAATTATCTCATAGGGATTATATTCTGGCATATCCATATACTCCTCAAACTCCCAAGATATTTCTTTTGAATAACGTCACTTTCGTCTATGATTTCTTCAGAGCGTCTTTGGAATCTTGCAAAATCGATCCACAACTATTCTTCTCTTTTTTTCCTTCGATTGTGCGGCTTTGCTTTTATTCAGTAGTATCTGAAGTTATCATGAACTAACTGCATTTTTCTAGTGCCATTTTTGAGTCCAAATTATCAAATTGAAGTTTGTTCACGGAACTTCCAGTACCGTAAATAAACATTCGAGAAATAAAAATAATCAATAATCAATAAAAATTGTTCAAGAATTGATTACAATTGTTTTAAATATTTTCAAATAGATTATTCTTCATAAATACTGTAAATTTATTAAACACTTAGTAACTTATGTGTATGGTGAGTATGCTTACAAAAAATTTTGATTTTTTTTGAAAATTCGGATGAGTTTCAAATATTAGATTTTTTGGATTTTTTTTTATCAAAATTTTGATAATATTGAAATGTTCGAAATTTTCGGAGATATTGAAAATAAATCATTTTTTTAATTTTTTTGAGAATTTGGAAATTTTTGGAAATATTCGATTTTTTTTTAAATTTTGATATTTTTGAAAATATTGAAATATGAAATTATCGTAAAAACATGATTTTTTAAAAAAGTTACGAAATTTTTTGTAAAATCATTTTGTCACTTTTTTGACTAATTTTAATCGGATAATCTGTTCACCAAAATTTTTACCATTTTTACTCCCTTTGCACTCCATTTCTCGAAAACGTCTAGACGTGCCTTGCGCAAAAACATCTTGCGGCCATTACGAAACGAATGTTTTTTTAATCATTCAAATCGGTTGACCCGTGTTCTCCAAATCGTTGACAAAACACACATACACCATTTTTTTAAGGTGTACCAAAATTTTCAGAAGGCTTTGAAACGTAAAGCTATATAAAAATTGTATTTTAGATTTTTGCAAATACTATAACTTATCCTATGAGAAGTTAAAAAAAGATTATTTCACGTCGTTTAGAAATTACGAGCTTTTAAGCGCTAGAGCTTTGTTAAAAAAATAACGATCATCAGTTATTGTGTTGATGTTTTTATTAATTTTGTCCATTTAAAATTTGGAACCGTAATTGTGAATAACATTTCTAAGACCACAGTAAAAAATAATGACACGATTGCTCCAAGTCTTCAAGAATTAAGACTTTTTGCTGAACTACGAATTATATTTTTTAACTCGAAAAATTTTAATAATAAATTTATTGAAGTATTCTATGTATTTTAAGTATTTTACCAATTAACAATCCTCATTAAATGCGCCAACTTTTGATAAATCTTGCTAACACACTTTAGAACATTTTTATTTAATGAAGAGCCTCTCAAAGTCGGCCGATTGTAAATATTCTAAATTCATAGTTCTGCAAAAAGTTTCAATTCTTGAAAACAGTTAGTAATTGTGTGATTTTTACCACCTCGTTTTGGCTGCATACATTGAAAATGAAGTAATTAATTAAATAAATAAATATATAAATATCAAATAATAAAAATCATCAGTATTTCTTATTGTATTATTATCGATCTGTTTTTAATCAAAGCAGCTTATATAAATATCATAACAGGTCTAATTTGATTGAATTGAAAATACTACAGAATATTTGAAAATAAATACTGAAAAATACTGAATCTGCTAATTGTATATTTAAGCTGCTTTGAGAATGCTACAGAAAAGAAGATTTTATAATGAAAGATCTGAAAGATTATGGTTACTGGAATATTTTTCTTTAAACGGCTGTCTTTAATCTCGCTAGTGCTTTATGTAGCATTAAATTAAATGTTTCTTGTTTCATCTATTTCTTTTGAACGCTTCATAACTGATTCAGTGCAAAGGAAAAAAAAAATACAAAAACTAAAATACAGAAACAAAATATTTGAAACAAATTGAGTCAGAAAAAAAATTTATTGGAAAGGATTATATATATATATATATATATATATATATATATGTGTGTGTGTATGTATATATATACAGGGTGAGTAAAATGTACAAAAATCATGTCATGTTTAGGTAAAATTCTTCAATTGTAAAATTTTCAAGTCTTTTACCATTGTAGAATGTTAAAACCTCCAATTTTTGATAAATATTGCCAAAACGCTTTAGTACATTTATTTATAGAAGAGCCTCTCAAAGTCGAACGAATTTGGAAATTTTAAATTATAGTTTAACAAAACCTCTTAATTCTTGAAAACCTGGTGCAATTATGTTGTTGTTTTTGATTGTGGTTCTAGAAATGTTATTCACAATTATGATTCCAAAGTTCAAGTGAACAAAATTAGTGAAAATGAACCACGATAACCTAATTCATAATTTTACCAAAGCTCTAGGTTGCACTTGAAAGCTAGTAATTTCCAAATGTGATATAATTTTTATTTCTAATTCTTTTTAGGATAGTTAATGTCACTTTTATCATCCTCTTTCGGCTTGACGTCAAGATCTGGGACAGGCTGTATTTATACAGTCAACCCTCCGTGTTGTATGGAAACAAGTGTATATCGTGTAGTATGAGAACCGCGCTATGAAAATTTCGGATCCAACATAGAATTCTGGACAGTTCGTAGTGCGTTCTATGGAAACTTGCTATAGTGTTGTATGGGGACCGTGCTATGAGAAACTCAGAATAAGTACAAATCGCAGCATTTTTATCGCGCTTCATGGAGACCAAGACGTAAAAGACATAAGTTACAAATTTGGATGCAAATTGTTGAAGTCGAATTGGTAAGCGCTCGGCTTGCAGGCGCGGAGGCACTGGGATCCAATCGTAAATATAAAAATGATGTAGACTATGAAATGGTTGATGGTGAGAATTTTAAGTGGTTAAATGTTAAATCAATAGCCAATAAAAAACAAAAAAGAATTAAGGTTGTTTATTTTTGAGTTCAAGAGTTTATATAAAGAAATAATAAAAAAAATGAATAAAAACTCAACTAAAACAACTGTTTTCAAGCAAGAAGTTTTACAGGCAGATTTTTGACAAGAAAGACAAATTTTGTATGAAAAAGTGCTATGACACTAATTAATCTGATTTCGTACACAGCTGATTATAACATCAAATTGGCATATTTATACAAATATATTTTAAAAGATAAATAGTCGATAATAAAACTAGTATTAAAACCTTTTACAGCCATATTTAGTTACTTGATTCACTCACAGGTTGCGCAAAAGGAACTCGTGCCTGTTGAGCAAGATTTGTGTTATATGGAGTCCGTGTTATCGGAGGGATGTCGAATTTTTTGTCTCCGTGTAGTATACAAACCGCGTTTCTAGAATGGCGTATTAACGGAGGGTTGACTGTATTTATATTAGAGATGGGTAACTCACTCCGGAGTTATCACTCCGATACAACTCCTCCCTCGGAGTGAATCCGAGTGGAGTTGTCTCACCGGATTTGTCATATCCGACTTTCCTAAACTGGTACTAAATCTGTTACTGCGATTTTGCTTTGGGAAGGAAGCTGTCGTTTTCTCGTCTCACAGGCAGTTTTATGACCTTTTAGGTATACGTTTTTTTCCAGAAAATACAAAAATATTACTTCAAAGATATAGAACAATGAAATTGTGTCCAAGTGTGAATAGCTCTAATGTATAATTTATTGAATAGTAAGGGGTCATTTTCCTAAATACGACAACCTTTGGTCCTGAATGACGGCAATCAGGAATATGCATACTGAAAAATACACAAAACAAAATACAGTTAATCTGGTTTTTCCATAGCCTGAAATAACAATACTTAAAAGTTTTGATTCTCAAGTTTTGCGATTTTACTTTGGTCAACACTGATACAATTACGAGTCATTGAGTCGATCATGTGGTCGACCGAAAAATTTTACAACTCGTTATTTATTTGTGAATTTTTTAGAAAAAATATTCTATTGATATTTTTTTAATTTTATTTTATTCATAAATTCTCATTTCAAAAAATTAAATGGAATTTGACAAATTCTTAGATGCTTAAACAACGCACTATAGAACACATTTGTGTCGAGTATTTCGGTTTCAAAGTTGTCGGAGTCGTGGAGTTGTTAACCGGATATAACTCCTCCCTGAAGCGGAGGCAAATCCGAGTTGATCCGGCTCCGGATATGATAAGCCCATCTCTAATTTATATATGTTCAGGTGTCAATCAAATAAAAATAGAAGTTTTAATCATATTATTATTATTTCCACACGTTTCGACATATGATCCTTTGTCATCTTTAGTGGAAATTTCAACTATTCAATTCGAGTCATTGCAGTTTGAATATAACATTAGATCATATGTGAAAACGTATGAATTGATTCACATTATAAAATATTTTTCATGTTTATTGAGATTAAGTTGGAGTTGATTTATTGAGTTACTTTATATTTGTCAAAATCTCAAATAATAATAATCTCAAGTAAAAATCGCCTTTCGCGGGCATTGTTCACACTATTACACATATCTAACATAGACGTACTATATAAGTAAGAGTAATTAACCACTGGGTTACCCTCTCTAAGAAAACAACTGATTAGAAATATTTTGTAGTCTACAGAGTTCAGAGTAAACGTAGATTTAATCGCTGTTAAAAAAAATCTAATAGGTTCAGCGTTAGCGTAATCAGTTCGGACTTGGGCTGGTACAAACAGGTCCCTGGTTTCATGGTTCGAATCTCGCCACGGCCAAAGCTCGATATCAGGCAGCGTTAATGTCAAATTTCTAGTTGAGATTATGGATCTCAAGTATGATCAAGTACAAATTTTGTAGGTATAGCTAGACAATGATTGGACAACTGCTGAATTGACATCCATTCAAAAAGTCATATAATAAAGTCAAAATAATTACTGAATGCCTTAGTATGATAGATTGCAATTAAAAGTATAAAAAAATCTAATGTTATCATGAAAGAATAAATTTGTTCAAGTGTAGAACTGGTGATATTTGATTTGTTCTAATAAAAAATAAACACTTCGTCAGTTCCGACTGTCGGCGAGATCAATACCGCGCCGTTCTCACATAGAAGACACGTTATTGATACATATTACGTTTTGATGATGTGACATGCAAATCTCCTGCGAATTGAAAAGTTAAATTTAGCATTCCGCTTGCAGCCGGGGTAATCTTCTTAAAAATATTCGCGTCGTGTTCGTTGTATATAGCTGGCTTAGAATTGGAAGCCCGCCGGCATGACGCGCAGTGTATGCTGAAGGATTTTCTTTTACTACTTCCGCCATGCTTACATATGTAATGTTCATACGCACATACGAGTATACCTATGTACGAGTATACTGGGAGAGATTGGCGGCGTACACAAATGTGCGTGCAATGGAAATCCGGAAAATCCTAAATAGTTTTTGGTTCAGCGGTTCAGAAAAGTCTCCCTGAATTATCACCATCGATATCTTGAAAGCAGGCCATGAAAAAATATACCGCGTATCAAATTTTATTTTGATACTGTTATTCCATGGAATTTGTGAAAACAAGATTGAAGATAGAGTAAGTAGTACTTTGCATTTTATATTTAGCTAATCCACTAAACGAAAATAATGAATTATTTTCGATGCTCACTTTTCGATGAATACTAAGCAAATAACTATCATATATGTATATATAAATATATATTATAAAAATTCATAACAATCCAAAAATAAATAAAATCCGAATTAAAATTTAAATCTGATGGATCAGTCAACAGTTTACTACTATGGACTAAAAGCAGTTAAGAGCGATGGGACCTGTTGTCAGACAGCAGTGACAACGATTTTCACTTGGAAATATAGATAGTAATATGTTTCCAAGTGAAAATAGCCCTCACCTAGTATTTTTATTGCTGCACCAATAAAAATACTCGCCCTATTACAAAAATTGTAATAATAATATATCATATAGAGATGTGACAGCTGATCTGTCAAACAGACTAGTATTAAGTCAAATCAGCACAACAGCTTATAGGACTATTGGGTTCTGATTGCTGCTCAAAAAAAAATTTAAAAAAAATTCGTAGGACTATAAATATTCTAGAATGTTTGCCATTATCAAATTAATTAACAACGCAATAAAACATTTATACAAAGAACAAAGGCCGATCTTGGCCAAAATATAATAAGCACGTATCTAAACTAACAGTTTTTGAATTTTTCAAATTATTTTAGGACTTTTCGCTAAAATGTTGGCAAAAGATTTTTCATTTCTCGGCTAGTTGAGAAAGAATAGATCGACTGATCGTCGCGTAAAACAAATCAATCGAAATGCTTCTGAATTTTTAAATTTTTAGCTTTTGTTGAAAAAAAGTCAAAAAAAGGTTAAATTACGACATTATATAACTTATATTTTTTCAATTTTGGTCTCAAACGATTAAGAATTACTTGAAACGCCGAAAAAACGTAAAAAATGCAAGACGGAGCTTCTGGCGAAAACAAACTTCTGCATTAAAAAGTTAAATGATCGCCTGTATAATATAATGCATATACATTTCAAGTTCAAGATTTTAAGAACTTTAAGTATATTATTAAATAGTATTTTTCAGAAAAGTTTAATTTATTTTGTTGATGTAGAAATAGTAAAAAAAGTTACATACATGCATATACATTAGGGTGGTCCTTAATATGGATATTTTCGAATTTGCTTGCTCTCAAGGGCTCAAATGGTTCCAAATTGATAATAAACAATTCTCTTAAAGTTTTAGCTCTTATTATTGTCTTTTAAAAAGAGCGCAATTCAATCAAAGTTCTGTATGGAAAGACAACTGGAGCAAGGAAATGGGAAAATGTCCATATTAAAGATCACCTTAATATACATATAGATATACATACATATACATATAAATAAATAATATATATATATATATATATATATATATATATATATATATGTAATAGGTTATCTTTTCCAACGTTGTCAACTACTATAAGTAAAGATCGCGTCCTCTGATTGTTGAAAAGCAGATTTTGTACCCGTGAACAATTTTCGTTGTGCACGATCTTATAAGAAACTTCAAGACTCTTTAAGACAATTTACTTACGAAGTTTCTTGGTTAAAGGATAACTATGTAAACTATGGCATTGGAGCGATTGTGGAGCTAAATACCATACGATACAAGTTGATGAATTTCCGGTAATCGCAAAGTACGTGAATTATATAAACGTATAATCAAGACTTTAAACTATGTTTTAGGCATAAATATTCTCTTATAAAAAAAATATAATCATGCTGGACACTTTTGAAGATATAATTGTTGCAGTATTCGTTTAATTTCTAATTTAAAATTATTTAAAAAATAGTTAAATGACTATGAAATAATATATCTAAGAGTAACATATTTGTATAAATTCAATATTATATTTTTTTAAAATTATACTAATAATAACAAGGAGAAGATTGGAGAAAAACTACCTGGCGATGTCTATCAAATGCAAAATTACATTAAATATAAACAAATAAACCATTTTGAGTTTTTATTATTTTCTATTGGAGCCTTATTACAGCTGATAAATTTCATCTTAAAAGTTAATCTAATTTTCAGTATAATTTTGTGTTGCAAAAATTAATGGAAAATAAAGTTTTTTTTTTAACAGCAATCAATATTAGCATTATATATTATATCGTGACGATTATCGTTTTTCGTGATGATTATTTTTTATCGATGGCTACAGAAATGTAATCCATTGGTTAATATGTCCTATTTCTGATATATGATGGTTATCTGTTTCCAAATTTGATGATTCTTTAACTTTTTGCTTCGAAGAGCTACTGTAATTGGAAACATAATTTTAATATATTTTGTCAAGTGG
This sequence comes from Ctenocephalides felis, assembly GCF_003426905.1. NCBI lineage: Eukaryota > Metazoa > Arthropoda > Insecta > Siphonaptera > Pulicidae > Ctenocephalides > Ctenocephalides felis. The sequence goes on from NW_020538040.1 coordinate 126,833,445, forward strand.
AAATCTTGTATTTAATCTGAATTTTACGCCACATACTGCAAGAACTTAAATACACCTAGTATTATATGGCCAAAAGTTCCAAAATTACCTCTGTTTTTCTCCAATTGTTGTCACGACATACATACAATACAGTAAGATAGTTGAGACACTTTGAGATTTTCATAAATAGAATGAAAGTCTCATTTTTGAAAGTTGATATGAAGATTGAATTTAATCATTTTTGTGTCTATCAAATTTTAATTTTTCAACGACTTTCTGTTTTGGTAAATTACATGATTAATTTTAACACGTCTATCTTGAGATGAATAGTAAAACTAATACTCGTCACGAAAGATATGTAATTATCTAAATATATAAATTCAATGTCAACAGTTTCACCATTGGCTTTATAATTAAATTTTATAATTTCATGCTTAATATTCTATATTAATCTACATTAATTATATTTACAAAATGGTGATAGTAAATCATTATATCGATTTAAACAGAAAATGCCATAGTACATCATCATGTATTGAATTTACTAAATAATTATTTATAATAAAGAATGTATGTAATAAATGTATTTAATTTTATTTTACAATTGTGTAAATGAAAATTATGTGCATACGTCAAAAAATAACTAGAGGTGTATGGCATCGTGCCTTAAGGCAAATTGCTGAAACTTCCGGTACTGTAACGAAATGTTCGAGGAATATTAGTTGTTTTCAAATAGATTATTATAAATATTGTAACATTGCCTTATATTTATAAAAAATATATAAACTGAATAGCAAAATTGAAATTATTTGTTTAAAGTATATTAGATCTCCCATTTTTTGTACAATCAGCTCGGAATCTCCAAAACGGTTGGACCTACCTTTGCCAAAAACTAATCAATTATTACAAATTGAACGTTTTCTAGATCATTCAAATCGGATACTCCGTTCTCTCAAAAACTCGATTTGTATTTCCTGTACTCTTTGCTCTGTATCTGCGTAACGGACCTGCCTTCGCCAAAAACTAATCAGTACTTCTCCCTATCATAGGAATCGAATGTTTTTTGAACCATTCAAATCCGTCGATTCGTGCGCCCGAAAACGTGGACGAAAAAATACAAAATACACACACACATCCATTTTTTCTGAGGTATGCCAAAATGTTCAAAAACCTTCAAAACGTTGAGAAATGCAAAAATTTTCATTTTCGATTTTCAACTCATTACTATAACTACCCTACGGGAAGTTAAAAATAATGTTTGATGATCATGTGTAATTTTGCGGGAACTAGTTATAAAGTACAATATATCCTAAAACTATATAATATCAGAGTTTTAAAAATATTTAAACTTCTATGCCACATTTTAATGGCTCTAAAGTTTTGCATAGTTCGGCATTATGGTCATATTTTTATTACATAATGTGCAAGTTAAACTTCAACGCTCTGGCACGATTCTCCTGTCATAAAAGCAAATGATATAATTTTTTCAAATATATTATAATACCCCCAAAGGAGGAATCGGGTCACGTAAAATTACTTTATAGCCTTGCGGAAGTGTAAGTATAATCCGGAAATTTATGAATATTGTTTTAGATCTTGAAATTTTTCGTTTTTATTATAACATTTTGTGTCTAAAACAATTTATTATGTATGTAACGATATAGATTCGGCTTATGACGAAAAAAAGCTTTTGAGTCTGTCTTCTGTTAGGGCCATGGGGTTTATGTTCGATAAACGGATTGATTTAGCTTTTCGGCAGGCATATGTATATGTGTTCGGTGTGCGCTCCTGGGATTCTCCTTTTTTCCGGATCTCACTATTTTCGACAGAGAGGAGCTTTTACCATGTTCGCCGGTCCCGTATCTCACGAAAGCTGCACATCAATCAGGTTTATTCGTTTTAATATTTCAATCAAGCGCGCCCCATTGCTCTCGTGGACGGAGGTATATAATGTGGGCCCGAAAGACGTTTGACTATCTCATGCATAATAGGGATAAGTCCTTTCCCTTTTATTTGCGACGCTTGATTTCAAGTTCAAAGGATGGCGTTTTAAAGTTTTAATGACGTAACATTTTTTTAATGAGAAAAATTATACAACCATCGTAGGTGCAAGAACTTTATAAGCTGTGAAGCCAAATTAAAACAGTTATATGTTAAAAGTGTAATGGGGGGACAAAAATCCTATTTATCTTTCAGTAATTATATCGTCTAAACAAAGTGAACTACATGGAAACACATAGCATGTATCAAATAGAGAACTATCAAATTATGTTCAATAAAATTCTCTTGTAATTTCTTATTATAGAATTATATTTTATACTATTTTCTGAAGTAAAAATCTTTAGGCGCGACTGGGGAGCAAATCCGTACTAATGCAACGGAAATGCGTTACGCCAGATAAGATAAGATAAGAGTCGAGTGCCAATCATTTGTCATTCGCTTTCGATGATATTCATTTCTATACGGATCGATTGTGATTAGGCGTCGTGTATATGTATTACAGATCTATCGTTGTATGCGTACCGGCATCAACGCTGTATGCTTGCCGATATCAACAAGGAAATCGGCATAGGTAAATAAACATTTTAAAGTTACATCGTAGTACGAATCTTGATTTAATAAAAAAATCGCCTGAATCAGAAGGATATTATACCCTGTTCCTTGAAAATACTAAAACAAATTAAACATTTGTACTAAACGTAAGTTTATTAATTAAAAATTATTTCTATATTATTTGTAGTTTCTATAAATCTTTGAAATTATTAAAATGGAAAATATTTTTTATGCAAGACAGATATTACAGCCGTTCTAAGAATGAGATTATATTGCCAGCTGAAAAGTGAAAAAGATACAAGCAGTTAATAAATGTATGTTAATTTTAATTACATGAAGTTCTTCAAACACAATTACATGATGAGTGAAGTTGCGAAAACAATATTGTTGTTTAACATAATCCACTGTGTGACGGAATATTATAGAATTTATTAATCAGCAATTACTTCATTTATTTAATTAAGGTTTATTTCTAAATGCTAATTACAATGAAAAACCGATCATGTCATATTTGAAGTATGACTTTAATTACATTATTAACTTTCCGCAGGGTAAGTTATAGTAATCGCAAAAAAATCGAAAATGAAAATTTTTATATATCTTTACGTTTCAAAGGTTTCTGAATATTTTGGCAAACCTTAGAAAAAATGGATGTATGTGTGTGTGTGCGTGTGTATGTGTGTATGTGTGCGTGTGTGTATGTGTGTGCAGATACAAATTTTCGTTGACGATTTCGGGGACACCGATCATCCGATTTCAATAATTCAAAAAACATTCGATTCGTTGATAAGGAAACGTGCTGATTACTTTTTGGCGAAGGCAGGTCTAGCCGTTCCAAAGATACGGGGCAAGAAGTGCCAAAAATGGTAACTCAGTTTTTAAGAAAACGGAGCGCCCGATTTTAATAATTCAAAAAAGATTTTATTTGTATTGACAAGATGAAGAATTGATTAATTTTTCATGAAGACAGGTCTAGCGGTTTCGGAGATCTAATAAAAAAAGTAAAAAAAAATGCCATTTGGCGGTCAAAAATGATCATTTATAGAGATTTTAATAAATATATTTTTTTTTACATTTCTATTGGTTCCGTACCAATGCTTATCTGTTAGACGGCGGCGCGGCACTTACGCGCTTTGACATTTCACCTCTATGCAGTTCAAGCAGAACGATTGATTGCTTTGAAAAAATGTTCAAAATTTCCAAATTATGTCAAAATAAAAAAAGTATGTTTTTTTTCAAAAAAAATTTGTTTTCAAAAAAAAATTTTTTTTATCAAAAAGAAGTATTTTTTTGTCAAATTTATAGTTTCTTTCAAAAATGTTAATCGTTTTTAAAAAAATAATAATTTTTGGTACGGGAAGTTCCAAGTACGGTAAGGCACGATGCCATGCGCCCCACTAGTTTGCATTAGAACGGGTTCAACTTTCAGTTTTACGTAAATCCCGACAAAGCGTCTTTACTAATTATCCAGTATCCAACACAAAATTCAAATGCATGCGAATCAGTACAAATTAAATATAGTGTATCTTTGGTAAGCCTGCAAAATTGAAGCTTTCAACGCAGCCGCTGACTGACTCTAAAATAATGCGGAATTTAACGTAGCATTTGAAACATTTGCGGCATTTGCCTTCCATCAGGTCGTAGGATGCGATGCCTTCTGTCGGTTTTACGGCTTTCGAAATTGTTACCAAACGACGGAAAACTTTCCGACACGTACGTCAATATTATGCGGATTAGTTGCTCCAGCATTTCATTCCCAAGGACTGTATTATATTTTGCTCGTTTGTTTTGCAAATTTTGTTCCCTGCAGTACACGAAATAGGACGAATATATACATATACAGGGTGCCATAGAGCTCAACGTCAAACCGAAACGATGATAGTATTGACCTCAATTGTCCTAAAACAAACTAAAAAGAAAAATAAAAAAGAATGCGAGTAAGGTTCACACGCGATTGAAGTAAAACTTATTTTCTCCTGTACAAGATGGCAATAAAGTAAAAACTAATACATCATATAACAATTTTAATTAATGTATATTAGTAATATGGTAACACTCTTGATGCACACATTTATTTGTGTCAACCATTATACAATACATATTTATATAATGATAAATTATAAATTATATGTTTATGATAGCATTAAAAATATGTATAATATTTAAAAATAATAATGTAATTAATGTCATACTTCAAATATGACATGATCGGTTTGTCATTGTAATTTGTATTTAGAAATGAACCTTCATTAGACAAATGAAGTAATTAGTGATTAATAAATTCTATGATATTCGTTCACACAGTGGATTATGTTAAACAACGCCTTAACAAATATTGTTTTTGCAACTTCACTGATCATGTAATTGTGTTTGAAGAACGTCATGTAATTACAATTAATATACATTCATTGACTGCTTATATTTTTTTTACTTTTTTGCTGGAGATATAATCTTATTCTTTGAACAGCTGTAATATCTGTCTTGCCTAAAAAATATTTTCCATTTTAATAACTTCAAAAATTTATAGAAACAACGAATTATATAGAAATAATTTCAAATGAAATAATTTAAATTAAATTTTAGTACACGGCACAAATGTTTAATTTGTTTTATCATTTTCAAGGAACAGGGTGAAATATTTTTCTGATTCAGGCATTTTGCATTAAATCAAAATTTGTACTACGATGTAACTTTAAAATGTTTATATACCTATGCCGATTTCCTTGTTGATATCGGTACGCATACAGCGTTGATTCCGGTACACATACAACGATAGATCTGTAATACACATACACGACGCCTAATCACAATCGACCCGTATAAAAATCATCTCATCGAGAGCGAAATAACGAACAGTTCGGGCGTAACGGACTTCCGTTGCATTTGTACGGATTTACACCCTAGTCGCGCCTAAAGAAGTTTTACTTCAAAAGTATCTCACATTGTTTGGAAATTATGGGCTTTTGAGAACAACAGAACTTTGGTTAACTTATGGCTATTTTTCAGTTATTGCGGTTATTCCTATAACGATCACAGTCATAAACTAGCTGTAAGTGGAATTCTGTCTTAAGGCAATTAAGGCATCGTGCCTTAAGGCAAATTGCTGGAACTTCCCGTACCAAAAATTATTATTTTTTTAAAACAATTAACATTTTTGAAAAAAAATTACTTTGAAAGAATAAGATTTTTGAGAAACTATAAATTGGACAAAAAATAACTTTTCTTTGAAAAAAAAAATTTTTTTTTAAAAAAACATTTTTTTTTTTGAAAAAAATTTTTTTTTTCTGTATTTTGACATATTGTAGAAGATCTGAAATTTTTTTGAAAGCAATCGTACTGCTTTAACTGCATAGGGACAAAATATAAAGCGCGTAAGCGCCGCGTCGCTGTCTAACGCATAAGCATTGGTACGGAACCCATAGAAATGTTAACAAAATGTATACTTATTGTTAAAATCTCTATAAAATATCTGATAATTTGATGTGCATATGTCTAATGATCATTTTTGACCGCCAAATGGCTCATTTTTTTACTTTTTCCTCCATATCTCCGAAACCGCTAGACCTACCTTCATGAAAATTTTATCGATTCTTCACCTTGTCAATACAAGTGAAATGTTTTTTGAATTATTCAAATCGGACGCTCCGTTCTCTTAAAAACTGAGTTACCGTTTTCGGCACATTTTGCCCCGTATCTTCGGAACGGCTAGACCTGCCTTCGCCAAAAACTAATCAGCACGTCTCCTTATCAATACGAATCGAATGTTTTTTGAATTATTCAAATCGGTTGATCCGTGTTCCCGAAATCGTCGACGAAAATTTGTATCCGCACATACATACACACACGCACATACATACATACATACATACATACATACATACACACACACACACACACACACACACATACATCCATTTTTTCTAAGGTATGCCAAAATGTTCAGAAACCTTTGAAACGTAAAGATATATAAAAATTTTCATTTTCGATTTTTTTGCGATTACTATAACTTGCCCTACGGGAAGTTAATAAATTACATAATTGCCCCACATTTTTAAAAACGAAAAGAGAGAGACAGAGCTCTCTTCAAAAATGTTCCGAAGTGTGTTGGCAAGTTTCATTAAAAGTTGGCACATTTTATGAGGAAAATACTTGATAATCTCATTTCAAAAATTTGGAGAAAAAAACAAAAAACTTAAAATATATCTGGAGAAGCATCCAAATATCAATGGAGATATCTGAAAGTAATCTTTTTTATGCTCATGATATTTCATGTTAAAATAATTACAAATTAATATTATCGATTCAACAATATAAAAATAAATAATCAGTAAGTATTTTTTATATTATACTTCATAATTTCACATTAAAATTCAATGAATATATTTCATTAGGCGGCTACATCTAATTAAATCAATAATAATATAAGGTTTCGCATTCATATTACTATGTTAATAAAACCAAATAAAATTTCTGATTCTTAACATTTTTGCCAAAATATTTATAATATTACATATATTAAAAATAGAATATTTGGAACTAATTTATGCAGCATCAGTAAGTGATAAAAAAAACTGATGGGGCGCATGGCATCGTGCCTTAAGGCAAATTGCTGGTACTTCCCGTACTAAAAATTAATTTTTTTAAGAAGATTAACATTTTTGAAAAAAAAAGACTTTGTAAAGAAAAATTTATTTTGAAATATTTTGGAAATTCTGACTTGTTTTCAAAGCAATCGTACTGCATAGAGACGAAATATCGAAACGCGTAAGCGCCGCGTCGCCGTCTAACGGATAAGCATTGGTACGGAACCCATAGGAATGTATACAAAATTTATACTTACTGTTAAAATCTCTATAAAATATATGATAATTTGATGTGCATATGTCTAATGATCATTTTTGACCGCCAAATGACATTTTTTTTTACTTTTTTTACTAGATCTCCGAAACCGCTAGACCTGCCTTTATGAAAATTTGATCAGTTCTTCATCTTGCTCATACAAGTGAAATGTTTTTGATATTATTCAAATCGGGTGCTCCGTATTCTTAAAAATTGAGTTACTATTTTTGGCACTTTTTGCCCCGTATCTTCGGAACGGCTAGACCTGCCTTCGCCAAAAACTAATCAGCACGTCTCCTTATCAATACGAATCGAATTATTCAAATCGGTTGATCGGTGTTCCCGAAATCGTCGACGAAAATTTGTATCCGCACACACACACATGGGCACACACACATACACACATACATCCATTTTTTTCTAAGGTATGCCAAAATATTCAGAAACCTTTGAAACATAAAGATATATAAAAATTTTCAATTTCGATTTTTTTGCGATTACTATAATTTGCCCTACGGGAAGTTAAAAAAAAAAGTCCATATGTCTACTAATAAGTTAAAAACCATCTTTTATCACCATCGATAAAGCTACAACACTGCATTTACTTTTCATGTAAGTACATCTTAAACAATTGATTTATCTTATGTTGTTAGATGATCAAACAAATAAAAATACCAAGCGATATAAATATATAAAGAAGAAAATATTCAGATCTCAGTACTTCACTCGACACAAGAGTTATATTTACAAGGAATATAATATTTATATGTCTCCATCGATCATGTGTCTACAAACAGCGGATTGTTGTCCCAATATTCGTGTATTCGGCTTGTTTCTGCTTCATCACCGAATCGAGTATCAAAACATGCGATTTTCCGCTAAATCTCTATATACGCAATAGGCAGACATAGAATTCAAGGTTACAAGAACATATGTACCAAAAACAGATACGTGAATGTGTTACGCAACTGCTTCGTATTTTATATGGAAGACAAATACTAAATTACATACGAGACCTATTATAGAGATCGACGGAAATAAGGCACATGTAACCCTCGAAATTAGTACAGAAGCTTGTAGAAAATTATCTTGCGGATGAACTAATTAGTTAGAAGTTTGTGGTAGCAGTTGTAAGTTAGAAAATGCAACTGTCTATTGAACGAGATTTTACTTATGATCACAAGGCAATTTGTTGAACCTTATCATGCTGGCATGATTATTAATTATTATTATTATTATGCATTTATATGAAGGCTCAGACGTGATGAAATGGTTAAGGACGTGATCTAACACAATTTAGTTCTAGATGTCAATAGAATGATATCGAACTTCCAATTTAGGTTATAGATCTCAAATATAATATAAAGAAAGTGCTTGACCGCTGGGTTGTCCTCTCGTAAAAATTGCTTGGTTTAGGATATATACAAACAAATACGCATAGATCTGATCATTGTTAAATATTACTAATAATTGTTGGTTTCGGAACTAAAATCAATTTTTGCGTGCAGTGAATCGTTTTTCTTATTGACGTCTGCTACCAATGTCAATATCGAGGATGCAGTTATTTTATGGGTGATGATATTTCTTGCAAAGTTTTATATTTTTTTAAATCTTAGCTTTATCATTTCACCTTAAGCAAGGTGTAACAAATTTCATTTACCATATTTTGGAGAGACTGGAGACGGTTGCGCCATTTTTTTATCAGGAATGATTTTGTTAAATCAACAATGGTAATTTTAATGTTTACTGAAAATACTGAATCCCTATCTTTAAATACTATAAATTAACCATAAAATAAAATCATACAAGAAAAGGAAATGTCTCTTTTCATCCCCAGGACGGTTGTGATAGGCATAATACAGGTTAAAAAATAATAACTTATATAATCACCAAAATGGTTTAGAACGATTTGTATTGGCAGAAATATGTGACACAACACATAACAATCATTTAAACAAAGCTTATAAATATAATATAAGAATATATAACAAAACATGAGTTTTTGATCAGAGTTAACAAGAATTTTTTGTAAAAAATTATTTTCTTATATTGAATTTTTCTGATCCTTTTTATTTCGTATTTTGTCTTAGTTGGATTAGATTTTTCTTTATCTGTTTAATCTTCTCCCGAAAAAAATTAAAAATACATGTGACAAATAATACTAATAATAATTAACTAATAATAATTAAGTTGTTTATTTACAGTTTCTTTTTTATGCTAGCATAAAAAACCAACATATTTTTTCTAAAAAAAAGTTTTCCTTCAGCTCCTCTGGAATCACAAACACAAGATGGAGTGAAATTAATCTTGTATCTGTACAAATGGTTGGGGCGAATCCATATATTACGTATTAGGTATTCTATAAACGTAATATATAAAATTATCTATATAAAGGATATATTTGTACATGTGACTAACATATAAAAACATAGGTAATTCTGTCATACGGGTAATAAAAAATACTGAAGTAAATAAAAGCAACGAAACACGACTAATTGGTATAAACTGAGCTTATATCACATCATACTTGTTTTGTAAAAATTGTTACATTTTAATTATTATTCATGATAGAAGCGGGTGATGGCAGTATGACAAGATAATAATTAATTTATCTTTGCACAATTTTGTTAAAATGAAATCAATAATTATTGAATGCATACGAACTATATAAAATACATACAACATGATATAGGATTGATAGCAGCAGTTCATAAGTAAATATTGAATAATTTTAATTACATTCTGACTAAACATAAAATGATTCACTCGTATAATATTTCAATCTATTTTGGATTTGAATTAATAATTTATATTAATTAATAATTATTAATTAATAACTAATTACTCGGAAAATAACTTTTACACAACGAAGAATTCCATTTAATTATCGACAACCTGTGTAGTATCTACTAAGAATTAATTTATTTATGATATTTATTTATGATATAATTACACTGATTATTAGTTATTTGTAATATAGATTCAAGTTCTTACCAAATTTATTGATAAAGTGTAAGTAAATAAAAATATTCCTACTATTACTATTTATAGCTCAAAGTCTTAGCCTCAAAATATTTTTTAAAAATTTGGCATTTTAGTATATTTTGTCTTTTTTTTTGCAAAAATTTCAATTTTAAAAGCGAATGATCAAGTTCGTAAAAAGATCCACCACCAATAAAAAACAGATAAAGTAAAGAATTGTTTTAGAATAATATTTGAAAATAAAGGACAAACATGTATAACGTCAGTGATAGATGCAACAGATATAACCTCAATAACTAAACCTCACACTGCAAAAGGTGTAAACAATAAAAAATAAAAATGCAAATTTGTTTAAAAAAAGCAACATTTGAAATATTATTAGAAATATTATCTTTGTAAAAATGTATCAATGAAATTTTCATTTTGCATTCGATAAATGTTGTACACATTATTTTGTAAAATCACATTAAAATTCATAATATGATTTTACCTCGCCTATGGGGTAAGAGAGATAGATGACAAATTTTAGAAAAATAGTAGTTTGTTTGATAGGTATTGTGTTGCGATATGGTCCACTTGGTTTAGACGCTATAATTACTTGAAGTCAAATTGCTTTTGTGTCCTGCCTACTATTAAGTAAAAATCTATCTCAAATTTTTACTTTTCTCCTTTTAAGTTCAAATTAACCATCCGTCGGTCGGAGTGGTCTGGCCTGACTTTTTTCCATTTAAATTTTTTTTAAAAAAAAACTTAATCGTAATCCTATCCACTTGAAATTTCTTAAATTTTCCTAAAATTTCATAAGCTGTCGATCAATGAAAAAATCAGGACGAAAAAATGTACAGAAGAATAATTATAAGGATATTAACTTTTTTATACTTCGAACGGTTGAAGTGGTCTGTCTAGACCACCCATACATTTTGTATGAAGTATGACGGTATTTTCTATTTAAACTCCGTTTTATATGTTTTTTGCTATGCAGTACAATTAAAATTATATTTTCACTTGGAGTTCACAGCTCATTTCAAGGGCGACGCACCTCATTTCGTTTTCATTAGAATTTCACATTCATTTCGAAGGCGCCGAAGAAGAATAAATATTGTTTTTCAATGATATAAAACAGAAAAATTAATCGTTAATATACAAGACACCAAAAATATCCCAAATAAATGCATGTAAAATGAATGATGGTCCAGCCAGACCACTCGGACCGTTCGGAGGTAAATAAATATCCGACCGACGGAGGGTTAAACGTGATTTACAGATTTAATTTTTAACCCTTTCCGGAATGATTTAATCTCGGAAAACAATGCATAAAATAACTAATTTATATTAGGAAATAATTCTTTGATTTAGAATTCTTACATTTTCTTAATAAATTTCCATTTTTTACTCATTGTTAATATCAAAAAACGATAAAATTAAAAAAAAAATCAAAAAAACTTCATAACCTATTAAGGCTCGACTAATATTCTTCAAGAGAGGAAACAAATTCGCCGGGTACTAAGAAATTATAACGTTAAAAAATACGTGATAGTGATATGTATATTTCCACGAGTAAAAAGTATTGTCAACTAAAAGTACACCAAATATTTTTAAATTAACTTTATTATATGCAACAGTAATTTTAGTCACATGACAAGTGTAGCTCGTCATCGTGCAGTATGACATGAAAAACCGGTGACGAGCAGGACTCGTCAAAATATCGGAAGGGGTGTAATAGCAGCAAATATTTATTGTATTATGTAGATAGAACAAATAAAAAACTAGTTGGTATTGATATTTAGCCTTGAGGCAAGTTACATGAACTTCCCGATATGTGTAAATAATCGACTTAATAAAAAATAAATTAATTTATGAGTGGTTAGAAGTATTCCGAGTGCATTTATTACACATAATTAAAAACGAACGAACACGTTAACTCGGAGTATTTTCAGAAAGCAACTTTTTAAAAATCAACAATTGTTATAATTGAACCATTTTCCATAGGACTTTAATGGCTTGATATGTTCATTAAAACCAAATACTCTAACGTTATACCAAGTAAAATAGTCCGATTTTAATTTTAACAAACGTCAAAAAAACTACGAATTTTCTTAAACTTTGATGAATTTTTAAAATTAAACTACTTGTCGTAAGGTAGTAATATTTCAATAAGTCCATGATATATATCATCAAAAAAAGTTTCATTAACATCGGCTCAATTTTTTTTTTTCAACAGTTAATTACAAGAAAACTGCTCGGTAGATTTTCACCTAAAACTAATCAGTACCATTCCCAACTAATATCTTTCGAACAGTTTTTGATTTTTTAAAATCGGTTCGGTAGGATGAGCTTAAATGTGGTCGAAAAGTTTAACACTTTGTTTCAAATTACAAAGAAAAGGCTTGGCAGATCGTCGCACAAACGATAGTCCTCATCGAAATACATCAAATGGCTTTTAAATTTCTGAAATCGGTTCAGGCGTTTTTGAGAAAACGTCGATGAAAGGTCTAATTTTGACAAATGCCAAAAAAACGAAACCAATTTTTGCAAACTTTGACGAATTTTCAAAGTTAACCCTCCGTCGGTCGGATATTTTTTCACCTTCGAACGGTCGGAAAGGTCTGGCTAGACCACCATTCATTTTACATGCATTTATATGGGATAAATGAGTTTTTGCTATCTTATATATTAACGATTATATAAAAAAATCAAGAAATATAAAAAAATCGTGGCTTTTTTTGTTTTTATATATATTTATTTTTTTTCGGCGCCTTTGAAATGAATGTGAAATTCAAATGAAAACAAAATGAGGTGCGCCTTTGAAATGAGCTGTAAAACTCAAAGTGAAAATATAATTTCACTACAGGTTTGCCAAAAAAAATTTGAAACGCAGTATGGGAAGAAAAATTGTTGATAATGTGTGCATTACTCATCCGATTTTCAGTGTTTGCGATTACCAATAAGTTTGGTAGGTTTTCAATGAACTCTCGTCATGAAAATACTAACATTCATGTTACAACACATAGCAAAGAACATATACAACGCAGTTTAAATAGAAAATACCATGAAAAAAGACAAAATACTGGTTTACATATTCAAAAAGCGTATAATTCATACAAAATGTATGGGTGGTCTAGACAGATCTTTCCGACCGTTCGAAGTATAAAAAAGTTAATATCCTTATAATTATCCTTCTGTACATTTTTTCGTCCTGATTTTTTTATTGATCGACGGCTAATGAAATTTTAGGAAAAGTCAAGAAATTTCAAGTCGATAGGATTACTAGAATATTTTTTTTTCAATTGAAGTCGAAAAAAGTCTGGCCAGACCACGCCGACCGACGGAGGGTTAAACCAATTGTCGGAGGGCCGTAATAGTATTATTCAAATCGGTTGATCCGTGTTCCCGAAATCGTCGACGAAAATTTGTATCCGCACATATACACACATACATACATCACACACAACACAACACACATACATCCATTTTTCTAAGGTATGCCAAAATGTTCAGAAACCTCTTTTTCTAAGGTATGCCAAAATGTTCAGAAACCTCTGAAACGTAAAGATATATAAAAAATTTCATTTTCGATTTTTTTGCGATTACTATAACTTACCCTACGGGAAGTTAAATATAATTTCACTACAGGTTTGCCAAAAAAAATTTGAAACGCAGTATGGGAAGAAAAATTGTTGATAATGTGTGCATTACTCATCCGATTTTCAGTGTTTGCGATTACCAATAAGTTTGGTAGGTTTTCAATGAACTCTCGTCATGAAAATACTAACATTCATGTTACAACACATAGCAAAGAACATATACAACGCAGTTTAAATAGAAAATACCATGAAAAAAGACAAAATACTGGTTTACATATTCAAAAAGCGTATAATTCATACAAAATGTATGGGTGGTCTAGACAGATCTTTCCGACCGTTCGAAGTATAAAAAAGTTAATATCCTTATAATTATCCTTCTGTACATTTTTTCGTCCTGATTTTTTTATTGATCGACGGCTAATGAAATTTTAGGAAAAGTCTAGAAATTTCAAGTCGATAGGATTACTAGAAGTATTTTTTTTTTCAATTGAAGTCGAAAAAAGTCTGGCCAGACCACGCCGACCGACGGAGGGTTAAACCAATTGTCGGAGGGCCGTAATATTTTAGTATGATCTAGAATACTATAGTATCTACTGTCAAAAAAATAATAAAAATCGTCAAAAAAAAATTTTTTTACGCTTTATTACAAGAAAACGGCTTGGCCGATCTTTACCAAAAACTAATCAGCACGATTCCCAATCAATATCTTTCGAACGATTTTTGAATTTTCATAATCGGTTCAGAATTGCGGGCAAAAACGTGGACAAAAAATTTTTCACTTCTCTGCTATTCATAAAGAAACGTGTCGGCCGATCGTCCAACAAAACTGACAAACAATAGTCCTCGTCGAGATACATCGTATGGCTTTTAAATTTTTGAAATCGGCCCAGCCGTTTTCGAGAAAACGTCGATTTATGGCAAAAAATCTGTTCACACACATACACATACTTTTTCCAAATTTGGTCTCATTCGATTCAGAATGGCTTGAAACGTCGAAAAAACATAAAATTAGCGAATCGAATTTTTTGATAAAAACATAAACTTCTCCTTCGGGAAGTTAATAAGTATTCGAGAAATTATTCTATCAAAGCAAATCATCTCACACCATGATATGCAAGTATTTATATGAGAGAAAAAGCTTGTGTCTATAAATGTTTTAAAATTAAAAATTCTCGAAGTTTAGTACACTAGTCGAGCAGTCGCGTCGTGTGCGAAATAGTTCCAGCCTTAGTATTTTATTTTTAAAGTCAACTAAAATAAATGTGTTTAAAGTGAAGTATTCCATAAAGATTAAAGGACGGAATAGCTATGAAACGACGCTACCGTTTGCTCTAGCACGTATTTAATGTATCAATTTCAGTTGCCCCGCTCCGGCATTTTAGCATACCGACCGTTTAGTTCGTATGTTGCGAGCATTCCTAGTAACGTGGAATGCTATAAGTTTTCTATAGTTGAATTCATTGTACAAACGATGCCATTTTGTTTAAGCTCAGAGTAATAATTCATGGAATTCACGAACGCTTCCCTGAATTTGACGAAGTTTTGGGTCTGTCTGTACGCAATATTCGCCTCGAACAAAACTTCCCATATTCGTCCTAAGACGAAGACGAAGTAGGCTGTAACTTGCATAAATATCGGAATGATGATTGAATATTGATAATATTGGTATGGGGATTTGAATTGTTTCCGCGTAATTATACAGGTGGTATCAAGTGTACAATTTGTATTTGAACATATTCAATCATTTTCATGACAAATAAAAAATAATTATAAAAGTAAGGATAAAAAAAAATCAATCTTAATCAATATCAACCTTTAAAATTTAGTGTAAGGGAGCTAGGACGTTTTTCAGTTTTTTACGATATTAAAATATTTTTTGTCTTGATTCGACATGTAAATCGTCCTGCAGGCCGTTGCAATATACAGAACTGTGCAGGTTCTTCATTTTCGACACAATATAAAATTGTACTATCATACAATTTTAGCTTGCGTTATTATTATTCTAAATTTTATACACATTATTTCGTTTCAAATTTATCGATCTTTGATAATGTATAACAATTTTTGTGATTTATAAGATGTGTAAATAGCTATTTTATTGAATGTAAAAATAATCACGTCTAGGGTTAGTTAAACCTCACAGAAAATTGTTGTAACATACAAGAATTATAGACAGATTTAAGTAAAGAAGTTTGACTGGAATGTATAGTTTGTAAGATGTAAATTGTGTTACAAGTTTGTGTCGCCGTTTTTTTGGTCGTTACGTTTAAATGCGGGGTAAGTTGTAACAGAGCACTGTTTATAAAATACAACTGATTGTGGTATGAAGAACAACACTCTTGGAATTATTTTTACTTGATTCGGTAGAGGAATAGTTATTGGATATGTTCATATTTATTTTGTAGAATTATAATCAGTGGTTCTCAAGATATCCCTATAGCTAGAGTGGATCTATATATCAGTAAATCCCCAGCTTCGCTATTATAAAAATAGTATGATAGATTTTTTTTATTCAACAGCAATCAGACTACGCTGAATACTTGTCATATAAGGTTGTCAAATATCTCCCTTCCGCCTTTTTGTATTATAAACAAAGAGCAAAAAAGCGGAAGGGAGATATTTGACAACCTAATATAAGCTATTTATTTGATTATAAAAACGAATACATAATGTACTAAAATTAAAACTGAAATTCTTAATTATAAGATATTAGAATTCATAGAAAACAAAAAAATAATATATCAAAGAATCGTAATACTTTAGATATTTTCTTCATATTTCAGTTCAAAAATATTTATATCAATATATGTGTCGAACAAAAACTAGAAAATACAGTTGCAAAGTAGCACAGTAAAATAATGTAGTCCGATGTACATTTTTGGAAGTAAAAAGTAATGGATTCTGAAATAAGAATATGAAATGACTAAATTGTATTGATACATCAAAATTTTATTTTTGATGCTACTTTATAAACACTGCCTAAACTTTGATTTTACTATTGTTAAGATATTGATGTTTCACCAATATCGAATGCAAATGATTGATGCTGATAAGCAAATTGAACTACAATTTATTTATTTAACAATACTGTATCAAATAAATAATTTATTGCGAGTGTAAAAAATTCTCGACTTTATTTAAATGAACTAATATCTTTTACCTTAAAGAACTGAATTATTTCCTCAAGCGATAAAAAATTAAGTGTTCTATAAGCAATTGTAATGATTTAGTAACCCAAACAGTTGACCTATCTCCATGTGATAAACTTTACAATTACAATTTCTGTAATATTAATTCATTTTCTTGTTAATTAGCAATGTCTAGTAAGGACTATTTTCATTTGGAAACATTTTGTTTTCTATATTACACTTGATACCAGACTGCCCGAGACTGATATCAAACTTAGAGCACTGATTAAAATTCGATAGCTTAACCACTAATCCACGAGGAAATTTCTTCGACTAAAAGCTAAAAAAATAATACCAAAGAAAATGCAATAAAATAATTAATATATAAAACTAGCAAACCCAGCGAACTCCGTTTCGCCACCAAATGGTTTCGTGAGAAAGATTAAGAATTTTTTTTGTTTTATATTTGAAATGGCAATGAGTAGCTGTCAAACAATGTATCTACCGGCACCATCTACTTGAAATATTGGTTTGTAGTACATGCTAAGTATCAGAGATGGCAAAAAATATTTTTCCGCTTATCTGTTGAAATTTTTCTTCAATTTTCTTTGCTATAAACCTCACCGATCCCGAGACCTTTCCAACGAATGCAAAATCGTCGAAATCGGTTTGTGCGTTCTTTTGTTATATCGTCAGGAAGGAAAACCCGACTTATTTTTATATAAAAGATAAAAAATGATAAAAAAATAATAATTATAAGAACAGTAGCGTTGTGTAAGCGCTGTCGACTGATTCACGAATGAAAATCTTGGTCCTTTGCGTTGAACATATTGACATTCTCTCACAATAAATTACAAATTAATAATATACTTCATATAATATATTTAGTTTACATGCGCAGTTTAAAAAAAACTTGTAAATCCGCATGCAAAGGGTACAATTTTATTTGACTTTTTCGCAATGCTCGCACTAAGGCCGACTAATACTGGGCACTTGTTTGCGCACTTATCTCAAAACCGCCGTTTCGTCCTGGCTTGGTCCTGGCTTCGCTTGAAACAATATTTTTATTGTGATTGAAGGAATTATTTGCTTTCGTTGTTTACCCTGATTCCACCCCATGTCGGTTCCGCTTAACCACCGAGCGAGATATACAAATACAAGACAACCCTATGTATACACCGCACAGGAATATATTGCCTTGAATGCCCTTAAACGCGCACAAATAGTCGGCATATTATTCAGTTGCGCGTTCGCCTGACAAAAGGCGTAATTTTCTTCCAAGAATGAAATGGACGAACAGTATGCCCGAGAAACTAGAAAAAATGTGCTCATAGACTACTATTGTGGTTTCTGTTATGATACTTTGTGTTTTTGTTGAGGCAAAATAAGGGCGCTGAACTCTGAACATATATAAAGACAAATAATGAAGTAATAAGGAAATCGGTGAATCGATACATAAATATATAGAGACTAGGTAATAGTGGGTTTATTATACTTTCACTTGCTACTTCTCTGTTCATAAATAAAAAGTTTACTGCTGTGTAAACTTTTGAGATTTTTTTTTCTCTGACTACAATCTAGTTATTGAATGCCTCTTGAATACTAATTGTAATTTATGCAGTGATAAAAAAACTAGTGAGTGCATGGCATCGTGCCTTCAGGCAAATTGCTGGAACTTCCCGTACCGCAATTAAAAATCTTGGTACGGAACCCAAAAAAGTTTACAGAAAATAGGTACACATTATTAAAATATCTATAAAATATCTGATAATTTGATGTACATATGTGCAATAAACATTTTTGACCGCCAAATGGTATTTTTTAAACTTATTTTTATTGAGCGTCCATAACCGCTAGACCTGCCTTTAAAAATTTAACCAGTTATTCATCTTATCAATGCAAGTAAAATGTTTTTTGAATTATTAAAATCGGACGCTCCGTTCTCTTAAAAACTGAGTTACGATTTTTGGCACTTTTTGCCCCATATATTCGGAACGGCTAGACCTGCCTTCACCAAAAATAAACCAGCACGTCTCCTTATCAATACGAATTTAATGTTTTTTGAATTATTCAAATCGGTTGATCGGTGTTCCCGAAATCGTCGACAAAAACTTGTATCCACACACACACATACACACACATCCATTTTTTCTAAGGTATGCCAAACTATTCAGAAACCTTTGAAACGTAAAGATATATAAAGATTTTCATTTTCGATTTTTTTGCGATTTCTATAACTTACGCTACGGGAAGTTAATAAAAATTAATAAATAATTTCCGAAGACAACTACAAGCAAATAAATGTTTCAAAATAATTTATTTGATGCAATCTATTAACAATTTTAGATAAATAATGTAGGTATCAACTTTTTACAGAATATGACAGCCACGTTGACTAAATACGATGAACTCGATGAATTTCGAATATATCTAGAGAGATATGACGTAGTAATATATAAGTAAGGAAATTAATGGTAAATATATGCAAATAAGTAATATCTTATTAAGTTAATGTTGTTTTAGTAACATAAGACTTAATTTCAGGAACTTTTAAAAAATGTTATGAATTAGCATTAAATAAACATGGGTAAGATATAAAAATATTTAAACAATTAACATAGTTGAGGTATTGTAGAATTTAGAATATTTGTATACATTATCATACAATCATGCGTTGAAGTTCAAAAGAGTTGTATTCACATAATATATAATTTAAATAAGACAGCATCTAATTAGTGATAAATCTTTTTATTATTAATTAGATACTGCCTTATTCACCTATAGGTAAATTGACTTTAAAGACAGATAATAATGTTGATGCAAACATGTAATGCAATATCAACTTGAATGCATTCAATCCCACTAATTAATATTTGAATTCACCAACTTGACATTTCAAGAATTTTTAACATTTTTATCATTATTTTACAATAATTCAAATGCACGTTAAATGATTTTGCTGTAAGAGAATTGGCAAATTATTTCTGCATCAATTGAGTATGATCCAATTAGAACAGAACTGTACTTGAAAAGCACTTTAGAGAAAATACGAGTAGTACGCAAGTACCTTAGTATTGCTCATGTACGTAAGAATCACTTTACAATAAGGAATCGCATCATTAAATTACATTTCAAAGATTATAATTATGGACGAGGAAATAATTATATTTATTCGCACAATTTAATCTTTCCGATTATCACTGCGTATATGGTAATTCGTGCTATTATATCTTAAAGTCGAATTATTTATGCTTATGCCGGTATTTGGTAAGTGGTATTTGTACGCCAACGGCAAAAATGCACATTTGCGATCTTTATTTAACTTCCCGTAATCGTCCAAAAATCGAAATTGAAAATTTTTACACTTCTCGACGTTTTGAAGGTTTCTGCACATTTTGGCATACCTCAGAAAAAATGGATGTGTGTGTGTATATGTATGTATGGATACAATTTTTCGTCCACGTTTTCAGGCCCACGGATCAACCGATTTGAATGGTTAAAAAAACTTTCGATTCCTATTGATAGGGAGATGTGCTGATTAGTTTTTGGGAAAGGTAGGTTCAGCAGTTACGGAGATAAAGAGCATAGAGTGCAGAAAATAGAAAGCGAGTTTTTGAGCGAACGGAGCATCCGATTTAAATTATCGTAGTTTTTGGCAAAGGCAGGCCCAGCCGTTTCCAAGATACAAGTTTAAATGTGCAAAAAATGGCAGTTTTTGAGAGAACTAAGCGTTCGATTTGGATGATTCAAAAAACTTTCTGCTTGTTTTAACAAAATAATTGATTTTGGAAAAATAATTTTGTTCCAAAATTTTGTTCTAAAATTTTTTTTTTCAATTTTTTTTTCAAAAAAAATTTTTTTTGTATATCAAAAATAATTCAAATTTCATTTTTATTTCTGACCAAAGTTCTAATATATTTTAAACAAACAATTTCAACTTTGCAATTCAGTTTATATAATTCTTATAAATATTAGACAATTTTACAATATTTATAATACTTATTTGAAAACATTCAATATTCCTCGAATATTTCGTTACGGTACGAGAAGTTCCAGCAATTTGCCTTAAGGCATGATGCCATACAACCCACTAGTTATTTTTGTTATTCGTCGTTTTGTTTTTGTGATGTTCAAAAAATAAACCATACTGCACATATCCTCATTCCATGAAGTATTAGTATTTTATATTTACTATTATGATATACATGTATATTACTTTTCTGTACATTTTCTGAATAAATGCTTAGATGTTTAGCAGAATGTATGAAAATCAAATAAGCTTATATTTTATATATGCACTATACTAGCTGTACTTTGCTACGTTTCGCTGTGGCACATTGCAATTGAATGGATGAGTCATGAAACAAAGAATAAATTTCATAAAAGTGTAAGATTCCAATATTTGTGGATAAAGTTGACTATGTGTAAAGCAGTCCCGATCTAAATCGGTACGATTTTTTAGATTGTACTTTATTAATTTAACAAAATTGCAATATTCCACGTTTATGAGGCCTTTATATGTTTTTGATAGCAAACGGGAGTATGGGACTACCCAACGGTTATCTACATCGATATCACCATTTTGCATTTATATAGTTGCCAAACTTCTATTATCTTAATTTTATCTATACCAGGGATATCTATCGTCGCATGTTACTGTATTGACTGTGAATGCCCGAGCAGATTTTTTTTATGATTTGCATTTGCATTTTCCATTTACAATACAGGGTGAACTTGGATGTAGTGTAAAACATGGTTCATGTATCGTACTACTGATCAATGTCAGTCCTTGGAATCTTAGTGTTAATAACGTCAATTTGATCAGTAGTTATTTTATTGTAGAGCCGGATTTGTATATGCGCAAATGGCAATACTCTATTTTGCCATTCCACCGAATACATCTAGCAGCACACAAATCCAAAAACTTTATTTTCACGATAAAATTCATGAGTTTGTCCAAAAACATGTGTTATGCCTGTCAACATATGATTGCCCAACAAGTAACAGTTGACGAATCTCGCCCCAATTTTGAGTGCATGTAAAAGTAATAAATTAATCTTGGCCGTAATAACGAACATATTGCGTTGCATATTGATCATATTTTGCATGTGACGTAGACTACCATGGAAAATAAGAAATTTTCTGTAAATAGAAAATAGTAAGTTGTCTGTTCCTATCTTGTACGTAAGCTGGTTCTTCCTCAGTCATATTCTAAGATGCAAGATTTACTGTGTGATTTACCATCTTGGCAAATGCAACGGCTCAAGCTTGAATATCTGTGATGCATTATTTACTATAACATAAAAATTGCATCTCGACAACAATAAGACACAGACCAAAAGAGCTATTTTTTACGGTCGCTGATATGTGACTGATGCAAAAAGCAGATAAAAATAATTCAAGTTGAGGATTATATATCGTGTTAAAAATTCAGGTCGATTGGTGTACAACTTTGAATTTTTTAGTAACTATTAGAAACCAACATAACATGTTTATATTTGTATATATGAATATTTCTATGTAACCACTTCAAGGATAACCTTGCGCTTAAGCTCACAAATTTCACGAAGTTTTTTTTTTTTTTTTTTTTTTTTAAATGTTATTTGGCCTCGCTTACTCTGAGCATTTAGCCACCTACAACATTTTTATTTATTTACATTCTAATTTTTATATCAATTTTCAATCTAAATATGTATATCCTATTCTATATTCTTCTTATAATTTCACGAAGAATAGATTACAATTTATTGCACAAACATGTCCATGTATAGTTATATTTCATTCATGTTCGTGCTTAATTCGTCAAGACATAATTTATTATAACAGTTAAGTCAGTACATCGTGCAATATAAATAGTTTATTTCATTACCCGAACCTTCTCGTCCTTAGATGGACAAACCGAACCTTTTTGCCGTTTATCTAGTTCACGATAGCTAACCCGGTGTTGTAATAACAACGAAAACTAGTGAAAGGGGAGATATTTGTGGGTGTAATATACAAAGCTTTATGTTTGCTTACGGCTTACGCTGGCACATAGCACACACGCTTCTGCGGAAATATATTATTTAGGTGAATAATTCAAGTTTTCGTTCGCAATGGCGGAGTTGTTAAGACGCGGCGCCCCCGTTAAAGGAAACCGGGACAGGGTCACAGACTTTTCACAGCCGCCCAAACCCCGGCAAGAGTTCAAGATATTCGAAGATATTAGGTAACTAGTAGTGCCTTAAGGAAAATTGCTACCCATACCGAAAATTAAAATTTTTAACTAGTGGTGCATGGCATTGTGCCTCAGGGCAAATTGCTACCTGTACCGAAAATTAAAATTTATAACAAAATTCAAATTATTTTAGAACTTCGAAAATAATAGATTTTTGAGAATTTTTAAATTTACTAGAAAAATTGACCTTCTGGAAAAATTTGATTTTTTTTTATACTTTGAAATTTCAAACTTTTTTTAAAGCAATCACGTACGTTAGCTGCGTAGAAACAAAATATAGAAGCGCGTGAAATATAGGAAATCAATATTTGTTAACTTTGGGTAAGTTATAGTAATCACAAAAAAATCGAAAATTAATTTTTAACTTCCCGTAGGGTAAGTTATTGTAATGGGCCGAAAATCGGAATTGAAAATTTTTACATTTCTCGACGTTTTGAAGGTTTCTGAACATTTTGGCATACCTCAGAAAAAATGGATGTGTGTGTGTGTGTGTGTGTGTGTATGTGTGTGTGTGTGTGTATGTATGTGTGGATACAAATTTCCAGTCACGTTTTAGAGCGCACGGATCAACCGATTAGAATGGTTCAAAAAACATTCGATTCCTATTGATAGGGAAAAGAGCTGATTAGTTTCTGGCAAAGGCAGGTCCAGCCGTTTCGGAGATACGGAGCAAAGAGTGCGGAAAATAGAAATCGAATTTTTGAAAGAACGGAGTATCCGATTTGAATGATCTAAAAAACATTCAATTAGTAATGATTGGGAGAAGTGTTTATTAGTTTTTGGCAAAGGCAGGCCCAGCCATTTCGAAGATACGGAGCTAAATATGTAAAAAATGGCAGTTTTTGAGAGAACTAAGCGTCCGATTTGAATGATTCAAAAAACTTTCTGCTTGTCTTAACAAAATAATTGATTCTGGAAAAAAAAAATTTTGTTCTATTTTTTTTTTTTTTAGTTTTTTTGTTGAAACAAATAATTTCAACTTTGCAATTCAGTTTATATAATTCTTATAAATATTAGACAATGTTACAATATTTATAATAATCTATTTGAAAACATTCAGTATTCCTCGAACATTTCGTTACGGTACGGGAAGTAAGCAATTTGCCTTAAGGCACGATGCCACCCACCCCACTAGTTTTTATATATTTTTACGTTTCCAGGGTGTTTTAACATTTTGGCGCACCTTAGAAAAAATTGATGTATGTGTGTGTTCAGATACGTTTTGTCGACGATTTCGGAACACGGTTCAACCGATTTAAATAATAATAAATAAATAACATTTGATTCCTATTGATAAGGAGAGGCGCTGGTTAGTTTTTACCCAAAGCAGGTACAGCCGTTGCAGAGATACGGGGAAAGAAGTGCCAAGAATGGTAATTCAGTTTTTGGGAGACCGGAGCGTCCGATTTGAATAATTCAAGAAACATATTACTTGTATTGACAAAATGAACAGCTGGTTAAATTTGTAGGCAGGTTTAGCGGATTTGGAGAATCAAGGAAAAAAGTTAAAAAAATATGGCGGTTGGCGATCAAAAATTATCATTAGACATAAATACATTAAATTATCAGATATTTTATAAAGATTTTAATTATGAGCACAAATTTTATTTATATTTCTGTGGGTTTCGCACCAATTTCTATCCGTTACTGCAAGTGACGCTTTGTTATTTCTTCAACACAGCCACGCAGCACGATTGCTTTGAAAAAGTTTCAAATTTTCAAAAGTTTTAGAAAAAAAGTCAAATTTTTCAAAAAATTCTATTTATTTTCAAAAACTTCTAAAATTTATTTTTTTCAAAGTTCACAATAAAATTTAAAGTTTTTTTTCTAAAATTTAATTATTGGTATGGGATGTACCAGAAATTTGTTTTAAAACACGACGCCATGCTCCACTAGTTGAATTATTCAAATCGGTTGATCCGCGTTCTCAAAATCGTCCACAAAAATTGTATTCGCACATACAAACACATACACACACGCACACATACATACATTTTATCTAAGATATGCCAAAATGATCAGAAACCTTTGAAACAAAGATATATAAACATCCTCATTCTCGATTTTTTTCCGATCACTATGACTTACCCCACGGAAAGTTTAAAATATATCAGAAACGTTAACGTTTGAGGTTCTTCGCCTGCTGCCTGTAATGAAGAAACGCTTGTAACCCGGCTTTCCCTTACACAGATCTCGGGCAATTTCTTAGCTACTGGCTGCCTCTTCTTGTGCTGTCTCAGTGTTGTATATCTCGCTGATCCACTCAAAAACATTTCCCACTCAAAGTACGCTCAAAGGAACCGTGAAGCGTTCGCGTGTTATTTTTATAAAGCGGCCGCCGTATATCTTCGCGCTGCCTCCGCTCATCCGCCGAGAGCGTCTCTCGCGCCCCTGTACGGGCACGCAACAATTTTCGGCAAAGCGCCCCAGTCAAATTAGTCGAAATAAATATTTTAATGATGCTATTTTCGAAATATTATATATATAAGCGAAAACATATTTTCGGATACTTTTACGGATTTATTTTTGTTACGTATTTCAATGAAGCGATTTGTTGAAGGCGAGCATATAAGTATTATATTGATACGAATAAGGATTAAATACATGAAAAGTTTTTTTTTGTCAATATTATGTGGGTCAGTGATTTTCCGCTCGAATATTTTGCAACCGAAAAGCTTGAAATTTTTATAATGAAACGTTTCACGCGCATTAGATTATTGTGCGATATTTTTGGTCTCACATAAACTTTTAGTAAAACAGCCGACTAATATTAGGTTGTCAAATATCTCCCTTCCGCTTTTTTTTATAATACAAAAAGGCGGAAGGGAGATATTTGACAACCTTATAACATGAAATGTGTGAACTCTACATCTTCAGTCCTCTAAACATCATAATAAAAATGCATAAAATTTTTGTCTATTGCTATAGACAAAGTAGATTTTATTTCTATTTTTCTGAATTTTAATCTTGACATGATCTGTAGCTAACATCACCAAGTGAATTGTTAACTGTTTGTATATTTCCAATAATTAAAATATGAAAAGCAATAGGTATTCACAAATTTTAATGCTTTTATCATTTACCAATAAAATTGGCAACGAAATTAAATTAATTTTTGCCTGATATTATTACAACTGTTAATTAACATTTACTAGCAAAGGCAGGTTTTTTAATTAAAATACAGCATATAGATAAAATTTATATTATCCGTTATTATTGTTAAAAGGATATTTATGCTTAATTAAAAATAATAATTAGGGCAGGGCGCAGTTGAAGATCTGCGGGTAAAATGATCCACCACCAATATCTCCAAAACAAAAAGAATTTTTTGTAACAATATTTGAAAGCAAAGAGAAAATTATGTATAATCAACCATCACCTTAAATCGAGAAACCTCGCTGCCAGGAAATAAACGACTATATTCGAAAATTTATAACACAAGTATTTTTCTTCGTTGTTAGTTTTTTTTGTGGTTGTGAGCACTGTTGTTTAGTTCACGAAACCTTAACATAGTATTTAAGCATTCGTTATTTAATTATTCTACAAGACCTGTTATTTTTTAGTTAGAATCAACAGATTTTCTTTTATAACCTCTAAAAGCTTTACATATGTGAGGGGTACAAAGGATCAACTGAATCTTAAACAATAATATAATAGTAAATTAAAAATAAATTGCATTAAAAGAAATTAAAATACTTGTGATTTGACCTCTGCTGATAAATATTTGACGAAATACCAGATCAAGGTTATATACGGTGTTATCTTTGCAAAAATAGTGCCCATCAAATTTATATTTTGCATTGATTGAATAATTTAGCTATTATTTTATAAAATCCTTTTGAATTTAAAATTAGGAAATGAATCTGTTTTTTCCTTAGCCATCCCTTTTTACTGAGCCTATGGGGTAAAAAAAGACAGGTGACAAATTTTAGTCAAAACACATTTTCTATAATTACTGCAAATTTTGATATGCATTATGTGTTGTGATGTAGTTCATTTGGTTTAGATAGTATAATTACCTAAAATCAAATTGGAACTTTGAGCCCAGCCCCACCCTCTAACAAAAAATCTAATATAAATAAATAATTTTTTTACTTCAAGTATCTTCACAATAGTAGCGCAAACTAACATGCATAAATTTTCCTGACTAATTAGATACTTTAATTAAAATCCAAATACAAGCAAATGAAAACGTAATCGCTCAATTAGATATAAAAACTTTTATTCAATGTATACACCTAAACTTTAATCAAAAACTGCTATAAACTTTTATTTTTCAGTCTTCTTTCTTAAGCCGTAATGTTATGCACCCTTCACGTATACAAAATGTTTTTCAATTAGGGAAGAATTTTTGAAATAGGTTCCTAACCTACGAACGCGTATATAAAGTTTTCCCTAAAAATGGAACAACAACCCTATAGATCATAACTGAAGAGTCAAAGGCGCACGCATTCAACACGTACATTTGCTTGCACGTACAAAACCACCAAACTCATATTCCAAATATCTAATATATATATATATATATATATATATATATATATATATATATATATATATATTCATCTCTAACAGGTCAGAATTTATACAGAATGTATAAATATTATCACACCATAGAAAATTAAAAACAATCTGTTATATTAAATTTTTATTATCAGAATATTAGTAATATACTAATGCAAAGTAATATTTAGTTTTTGAACTAAAAGGTTATTTATTTTCATCATTTTAAATTTTATTGCTTTAATAAACAACTGTTCATTAAAATTCGTAGTTAATACCAAATTATAGAAATATGTTTTTTTACTATACTTCTGATTGTCATTTGTCCATTTCCATCCCCATAAGCAAAGTAAAAACGTACAGCCAGGAATCAAACAGGTTAAAAGACTTATTTTTAATTTTAAAACGATTTTACGAAATAATAGCTACAATATTTAACCAATGCAAAATACAAATTTTACAAAGATCAAATCGTGTATCACCGTGATCTGTTATTTTATCAGAAATATTCATCGACATAGTTGGAATAATTCTTTTCTTTCTTTCTTCCAAGTAAAATTGCTTTTTCAACTTACTTTTTAATTTACTACTTTCTTATTATTCAAACCCTTGCTAGTGTAAAGGTTAAGCTGGTCTTTTGAATCGAACATAAAAACAACAATTCATCTTATAGAACAATTGAATTAAGTATATTTAAATTATATTTAGGTATCATAAACTAAATAATAGAGCTCAAGACTTAACTGACAATAAACGAAATGATGCATGGCCGTCTCCTGATAGTGATTATAGTAAGAACTAGCTGTAAGTGGAATTCTGTCTTAAGGCAATTAAGGCATCGTGCCTTAAGGCAAATTGCTGGAACTTCCCGTACCAAAAATTATTATTTTTTTAAAAACGATTGACATTTTTAAAACAAATTTAATTCGAAAAATAAGATTTTTAAGAAACTATAAATTAAACAAAAAATTACTTTTTTTTGAAAAAAAAATTTTTTTCAAAAAAAAAATCAATTTTTTTTTTTTTTTTTAATTTTTTTTGGAAAAAATAATGTTTTCTTTATTTTGGCATATTTTGGAAGATCTTTTTTCAAAGCAATCGTACTGCTTTAACTGCATAGACACAAAATGTCAAAGCGCGTAAGCGCCGCGTCGCCGTCTAACGAATAAATATTGGTACGGAACCCATAGGAATGCAAACAAAATTTATACTTATTGTTAAAATCTCTATAAAATATCTGATAATTTGATGTGCATATGTCTAATGATCATTTTTGACCGCCAAATGGCATTTTTTTTTACTTTTTTCGTTAGATCTCCGAAACCTCTAGACCTGCCCTCATGAAAATTTGATCAATTCTTCATCTTGTCAATACAAGTCAAATGTTTTTTGAATTATTAAAATCGGACGCTCCGTTCTCTTAAAAACTGAGTTACCGTTTTCGGCACTTTTTGCCCCGTATCTTTGGAACGGCTGGACCTGCCTTTGCCAAAAACTAATCAGCATGTCTCCTTATCAATACGAATCGAATGTTTTTTGAATTATTCAAATCGGTTGATCCGTGTTCCCGAAATCGTCGACGAAAATTCGTATCCGCACATACATACACACACGTACATACATACATACATACACACACACACACACACACACACACATACACACACACACACATACATCCACTTTTTCTAAGGTATGCCAAAATGTTAAGAAACCTCTGAAACGTAAAGATATATAAAAATTTTCATTTTCGATTTTTTTGCGATTACTATAACTTGCCCTACGGGAAGTTAAATATTACAATATAAATTATATTTTCTATTCCTTAAAAGTAACTGGAAAAGTAGTCAAGAAATCCGAGACAAACTGAATAGCAGTAGTTTATCCTGAAAACGCATATGTTCGTATTTTGAGATTTAATCTATGTTTTCCAGACAATTTTCATGCACAATCTTAAACGACCATTCTGTACGTCTGCTATAAGGGTTGAGTTTACATCGGGTCTAATTTGCATTTTCCGTGCACAATGATAGAAGCAGAGAGAGAGGCAGCGAGTACACATTTTTAAATAATTCATACCGTAACAGTATGAGAAAAAAGCAGTTTGGAAGCGAGTGACTAAAAGTGTACTGGAATTTTGCGACCGCGCATCCTGCGAGCAAATAACTGGCGCGTACCGCCTTTGCTTGCACAGGAACCGTGATGCCGGTGTATGGTAAATACTGAATCATATTTACTGACATAAATATTCCCTCTTGGGGAGGAAACTGCTTTCAAATAACTCATGAATGCGGCATGTCTAAAATATCAAATGCGATTTTGGATCGACAGAGAAATCGCGGATGACAATTCTATCGCAATCGCTTTTGTTCGATTTCGAAACATATTTATTTATTTATACGAACTGCAATCGGATGTTTACAATAATCTATATAATATTTTAGTATGTAAGAGAGGTAAAAATGGGCTTAAAAATCCGCGGGTAAAAAGGTCCACCACCTCCAAATCTCTTCAAAAAAATAAAGTAAAAAACGAAAGTATTTTTTGTTGTCGTTAGTTTTTTTGTTGTTGTTGAGCACTAGTGTTCAGTTAACGATACCTGCATATAACCTTTAAATATACATCAATTAATTGTTTTATGAGGTATTGTTATTTCTAAGTTATATTCAACCGTTTTTTTATATAACCTATAGAATGCCAAACAAGTAATTAGAATAAAATAGACCACCTGAACCTTTACATTATCAAGATCAAGACAGCAAAAAACAACCAAATAAAAAACTACACTACAAACTAAGAGTAATTACAAATGTACAAATGTGCAAATTACTTAATGTACAAGAGAGACATTAAGAGGCTGATTATGATAATAGACCAATGTTATGGGAAGGCTGTGTTATGTAGCACATTTCATATACAGTCATACTAAAAACTGTCAAAATCCTATATGGTTGCTGTGCAGTGAGGCGTTTTAGTTAAAAAAACTAAACTAGAAAACGCACAAATGCAGAAAAACGATGTTATTTTAACTGCAACTTTAAGATATGGTTCTATAACATATGAGTGAAATTGCATTTAGGTAGATGCAAAACGCCTGATTACACAGCAAATACATGGCAGTATAATTTTGACAGTTTTTAGTAGCATTTAGTATGAAAACTAAAACGTAACATAGCCTTGTCATAACATTGGTTTATTTTACGACAAAATCGGCCCATAAATTAATAGATATTACAACTCTAATAATGAATACTTTTGACAAAGTTTCATACAAAGGTTGTATGCAGTGAGATTTTCCAACCATTTCGCGTGAGTAAAAACGTGAGTAAAATGAACTAGCAAAAACCATGTCATTTCAATTTCAAATTCAATTGCCACTCAGCTTCTTGAGACTCCAATTTCAAGAAGACTGAAAAAAAAAAGCTTCCCAAAGATAATATTGACGACCTTTAGTACTACTTACTCAATTTTTTTTAGTAATAAAATTACCAAATATTTTACCATTCACAATCCTGATTTGCCAACTTTTGATAAAAATTGCTAACATACTTTAGTACATTTTTAAAGGAGAGCCTCTCAAAGTCGTCAAGTTTTAAAAATTTTAAATGCATAACTCAACAAGAATGTTAATTCTCAAAAACATGGGGCGAAATTATGTTATTTTTTACTGTGGTCCTAGAAATGTTAATCACAGGTACGATTCCAAAGTTTAAATAAAAATTTTGTTTTATTAATTTATTATTTTGGCATCTGGGT
Organism: Ctenocephalides felis; assembly: GCF_003426905.1. Lineage (NCBI taxonomy): Eukaryota > Metazoa > Arthropoda > Insecta > Siphonaptera > Pulicidae > Ctenocephalides > Ctenocephalides felis. The sequence continues at coordinate 126,864,986 of NW_020538040.1, forward strand.
AAACAAAATTAATTCAAGTTAACCACAATAACCGAAAAATTGGGGGAAAAAACAGGTTTCACTTAAAAGCTCATAATTTCCACACAACGTGACATTTTTTTCTAAACTTTTTCAGGACAGTAAAATACCCCGTTTCGGCTTGACGTCAAGAACTAGAATACCGTGTATATAAAATACTCTAAAGTTTATAATTTGTATACAAATATTTGTAAAAAATCCCACAAAGGATAGTGATGTCTAAATGAAATATCAAAAACATATCAAACAAAAACTAAAAAAAGTCATCTATCTCGTTAACGTCACATGATGTTTTTATTCATGTATATTACACATTCGTCCTTCTTCTAATAATATATGCACGCATAATGTGTTCGTATATAATTTATGTCTGGTACAGAAATAACAAAACAGTAAATGTGCACAGAAAGAAATCCGTTTCATCTCTCTTCGGAGAGATAACTATATTTGGTGCGTGAATATGTGAAAATTAAATAAAGATATCACATATAAATAATTATAACTCCGGCAAAGGGATATGCGGAGGTCGGGAAAGATAACCGATTGTAATTCTTCTGTTTCGAAGTAATGCGGACTCGATGCGACATTTTTATCATATGTCATCGAGTTAAAATTTGTGCGAAAGGACATCAAAGAATCCTACGAAATGTTGAATTTTGAAATATGTGATCCAATATGGTGACTTTCCATGAGACGTTACGTGATTTTTGTAAATGTCAAATTGCCAGGAAATAATATTACATATTGTAATACAAAATCCTCCATATTTTTAGGTTTAGCAATCGGCAAGCTGTATATGGCTTATATGACTGTTATGATGTCAATGTGTCTCAACTTGGCGCTAGTGGTTGACCATTCACTGATGAGTCTGTTTGATTTTGTCTGATTGATTCACTGTTGATGATCCTGATGATATATATTGCAGCAAGAGTTCCGAAAAGTTATTTTTACATGTTGTCATAATTTATATTTACATATAATATCAAGAAAAAATCTGATATAACTACTGCTTGATATCAAGTTGCCTAATGTAGGTAGCTAACAAAATCAGTGGTTTCTTGAGAAAAGAACATCAAAGGATTGTTTGAAAAATTTAATTTCAAAATATGTGATCGAGTTGGATGTGGTGACTGTCTGTGAAACGCTACGTGATTTGTGTAAATATTAAATCACAGGATATATTCCTAATATCTATTGGTATATAGGTATATAGAATTTCCTAGTAATCGCCATATCATTGTTGTACTTATGTCCTAAACTAAATAAATTCATTTCAACATTTCTCAACTAGAAAAATTTAAAGAATCTCAATAACTTACAAAAGTAACTCAATAAGTTACAAAAACCCATTGAAACTAATTAGCTGCCACGATACACATTTACCAATTTTGAGTAAATCTCAGAACCAATTGATCAGTTTACCTGTTTAACATATTAGTTTCTGATTTAGTCATTAATTTTTATTACCACTTGGTTATTTTTATTACCCTGTAACTGACCAT